>NW_026878193.1:0-106551 GCF_032173495.1 Musca vetustissima | reverse complement strand
AAAATAAAAAATAATTTTAGCATGGTAATGTGGAACTTCCGAATTCTGGTATGAACTAGGATTATTAAAATTGCACAAATATTAACAAAATGGGGAACATATGAAATTTGATTTTTGAAAAATTCCCTATTTTTGATCACAGACCAAGTTAGAAAATAAGGAAGATTTTGACCGATTATATTTATCCTAGTTCATACGATTGCTATGTATGTACAGAATAAAAAATAAAAATATGCTAATGTAATAAATCGGCTATATCTTCAAGAGTTGTTGAGATCTTCACTTGAAATTTTATAGGCACATTCTTGAATTAGTTTAGAAAACAAAAGTCAATTTTTTGAAACCGAGAATGGGGAGACCCTCCCCAAAAAGTATTAGTATTAGAAAAATACCCCCAGTCTTGGTCATTTTTCCCAAAGGGTGTGGGACAATGAATTCCATCCTCGAACTTGATCTAGGCTTGGTAAAGTTATTACACTTTGTGATCAACGTACCAGAAGAAGTATATCGTAATGTTGGCACTATGTGAAGGAGGTACTAGAAGAAACCCTTATATGAGCATGAGCACTTTTCGAAATATTCACCGGACTCCATATATATTATTCTTTTTCAGAATAAAATGTCGATGCCGATTTATGCATGTCCGTCTGTTGAAATCATGATATAGATCGCAATATTTTAGATAGAGCTTTGAAAATGTGCACTGGCATTGCTATTGTTGCTAGGATTGGTATAGCAGTATCGCCGCTCACGTTTTGGTATGGCCCCCATATAACGGTACTCCCAAATACTAGGTATCATGCGGATTTTTTTGACACATTTATCAACCGAATTGACAGGAATTTGCTACTTTTGGTTCTGATTGATTGATATAACCGTACACACCATTATTCGGTATTTTGGTGGTTTTAGACACGGTTTTCAACAGAATCAGCTGTAATTTGGTATTTTGGTTTCAGATTCGTTATCAGATCTGACTATGAAAAATTATCGATATTAGCCCAAGTTTCCGTGTTGTTTCCCAAGGTTCAACCGAATTCGCTTTAATTTGATTTATCAAATTTTTATGGTGCGTCAAATCTTCCTACGGTTTGGCATAGATCCCATAGAACTATCCCATTTTCTGTATTTCGGGGACTTTAGCCGTATTTTCAACCCGATTGTGCTGTAATTTTGGTATAAATTGTTCTGAAAGGTCAAAGTTTTGATACATTTTTAACGGACTTTTCTCATGGAAGTGGCTATAATTTGACATAAAAATAAATTAAACTAGTGAGCAAGCAGTATAGTCGAACGGGGCCGACCATACGTTACCCTACACAACTACCATGGAACTCTAACTTTCTGCGGATGTTTCGAGCCTGGTCAATATTTCGTTGTATTTGGCCCCTTTTGATCGACTAGAGATCAACAGAACCTTTTCCTTACACTGATATTATCCGAAAATTCCCAATATTCAGTACAGCCCTTCTAATTACTTGTTCAGATTCCCTTCACCGTGGGCTGTGTTGTGATGTTCGGCTTGTGGCCTATAGATCGACTCAAGAACATAAAAAGTTATGTTCGAAACTCGAAACTTTTAAAGCGATCAGCGCTATATTTCTGCCCTCTAATCTTAATGGGTTACTAAATAATATCAGAATACGTAATCACCTATAAATATTTAAGTTTAACTCCACATCCGAGTACGTACGACAATATAATTCAATAAAAATATCAATTTAAAGGTCAACCACTCATTTTGGATATACTGTCAGCATCCCGGGTCTATGTCCTTCAGGAGTAAATATATACGCCATAGAATACAAATTTTGACATTTTTCACACAAAAGTCAGGGTCCATATGACCCGCTAAATGACACACCACTGCGTATCATAACTATAGGTATATTTAAAGGTGGGTCGCACCCTTAATTCAATTGGTATGTTAGTTGAGAAATAAAATGGACCCATTAAGTTATTGTTCACAATAAAACGATCAAAAACACATATTATTCAACAAAAATAATTAATTTATTCTTTATGGTTTCGCCGAATTCTGCACTTTCAAAATTGCTGGTGTTGCATAACTATAGACGCACTTTTACAAAATTAGAAAAATTTATTTTTTAAAACTTAAATAAAATAAAATTACTTTTATAAATAATGGGTAGGACCTCCCTTATTTTGAATAAGTTCAAAAATTTTATCCATCACACTGTTGATCAAAATTATTCGCAAGTCTTCATCGATTTACCGCCATTCATCGAAAATCACTTCTTGGAGGTAAAATACAGTTTGGTATTGGAGGTTTTCGGCATAGACACGTTGAGTCAAGATTCCACACATGTTCTCGATCGGATTCTGGTCGGAAATTTTAATATTTTTCGATTTTAACCATACTTGAGTATGGCGACTTTTATGAACTGGTGCGTTGTCCTGCTGAAAAACGAGTCCTTGATTGTTGCTGCTTTCCCAAAATTGCAATAATTTGTCTTCCAAGACTTGAACGTACTCCATTGAATTCATTCGACAACATGGAAATGTCAAATAAAGGCTATAAAATGCTCCCAAGGCCATTAAGGAACCACCACCGAAATATCGTATTAAGAAATAACGATATTTAGGTAACCGCCACCTTGGGAGCATTTTATAGCCACGGAATGCTTTATTTGACATTTCCATGTTGTCGGATGAATTCAATGGAGTACGTTCAAGTCTTGGAAGACAAATTTTTGCAATTTTGGGAAAGCAGCAACAATCAAGGACTCGTTTTTTAGCAGGACAACGCACCAGTTCATAAAAGTCGCCATACTCAAGTATGGTTAAAATCGAAAAATATTAAAATTTCCGACCAGAATCCGATCGAGAACATGTGTGGAATCTTGACTCATCGTGTCTATGCCGAAAACCTCCAATACCAAACTGTATTTTACCTCCAAGAAGTGATTTTCGATGAATGGCGGTCAATCGACGAAGACTTGCGAATAATTTTGGTCAACAGTGTGATGGATCAAATTTTTGAACTTATTCAAAATAAAGGAGGCCCTACCCATTATTTATAAAAGTTATTTTATTTTATTGAAGTTTAAAAAAATTAATTTTTCTAATTTTGTAAAAGTGCGTCTATAGTTATGCAACACCAGCAATTTTGAAAGTGCAGAATTCGGCGAAACCATAAAGAATAAATTAATTATTTTTGTTGAATAATATGTGTTTTTGATCGTTTTATTGTGAACAATAACTTAATAGGTCCATTTTATTTCTCAACTAACATACCAATTGAATTAAGGGTGCGTCTATAGTTATGATACGCAGTGTATATTTGTGCATATGTTTGTAACAGGCAAAAGGAATCGAGATAGACACATGGTTCCTTTTGAGAATATGCATACAATCACTTTCTGAGTCGATTTACGTCTGTCCGAACGTCCATCCGTCCATGTATTTTTGTGAACAAAGTACAGTTCGCATTTTTTATCCGATTTGGATGAAATTTGGCAAAGCTCATTTATTTAGCCCAAGGACGAACCCTATTGAAATTGGGAAAAATCGGTTCAGATTTAGATTTAGCTCCCATATATATTTTCGTCCGATTTAATGTAAATGGTGCACCAAAGTCCCTATATATCTTTCGATTTGCACGAAATTTGGCACAGCGTACTGAATTAATGATTTGTGCAAAGTTTCGTGAAAATCGGTTCAGATTTAGATATAGCTCCCATATACTTTCGTCCGATTTAAGGTAAATGGTGTACCAGAGTCCCTTAATATCTTTCGGTTTGAACGAAATTTGGCACATCGTAATGAATTAGGTCTAGAATGATGAGTGTTAAATCTGAAATCGGTTCAGATTTAAATATAACTTCTATAATTGACCAAATGAACAATTTAGTATCGGTTGCAGACTGACATGTTTATGGATCCAATTTCATTTTAATGGTCCTTTAAAAATGCGACGTCTGTTAGGATTCATCTGTTGAATATACCCAAAGTGGTGCAGGGTATCATATAGTCGGCCCCGTCCGACTTTACTACTTTCTTTACTGGTTAATTCTGTTATATTTTATTTATTTTATATTTCCCTTCCAAATTTAATAACTCACTATGCAATACAAAAAAACCGAGTTCAAAGTTCATTGGGAATTTTAGTGGCATATTAAATATTGTTGCTTTGATTAAATCAGGCGATGGTGAACTGTCACTTTAAGTAGTGGTCTCAATGTCTGAGCACAGCCATCATACATAATTATGTTAATAATACAAAAATGGAGAAGACCAAAAAAAAAATCAAATGTTTATAAGTGATTAACAACAGCAACAACAACGTTGTGGTTTAATTTTTTAATTAACGCCATTCGAGAGGGGGGCGAAAAGCGTTTGGCCATATTTTTTTTATCTTCTTTGGATTGCCACTTGGACACAATGGCCACTTAACCAAAAAGACAAAAAAAAATGCACATCACTTCATAGCTCTGACGGCCTCTGCTACGGCTGTTATTCATATTTGGACGAGCTGTCATTATGATTTTGTGTAATATTTTGTAACAGCTCAGCTAACAGAGGAGCGATGAGGACGGACGGACGGTCGGAATGATAGGGATCTCAATGGGGTAAGTGAGTGAGTGAATGACTGGGTAAGTGACGGACTGACGAACTGTTGCTGGACCATTGTCTAAATGTTGTAATGGACCATGGACGCATGGATAAAACGCACGCAAGTAAACGTTATTTTGTTGTTGTTGCTGTTGGTTTCATTTTATGAAGCGAAATTTATGCAATTTATTTGTAACGCTTATCGTTGTTGTGGCTATTTTGCCAGTGACCCTGTGCCAGATGAAGGTTTACTTTGTAAATCAACAGCCACAAATAAAAAAAATCATAAAATTTTAATTCTTGTTGTTGTTGTCAAAGAGTGTATTAAATTATGTACCGAAAGACCTGTCGTTTCTTTTAGCTGATATTTGTTTTGTTGTTAACTTGGTCGGGAGAGTTTACGGACCGTGTTGCTTTTTGTTTATTTGCTGCTTTGGCTTGGCTGACCGAAATATGTTTACCCATAAAACTGATCGCACGGGGCTGCTTCGGATGTTGCTGCTGCTGATTTTAACAAAGTTTCTTTTTTTAAACCATTTTCTGTTAAATGTTTATTGTTGCTGTGATGTGGTGTTGATGGTCCATACAAATGTGTTGTCATATTTTAGTTGAGATTTAAAGCCGTGACAAGGTTTTATTTTTGCTATCTATTACTGGAGACTGGGATTATGAAATAGTAACCCCCATCCCATATATTGCCTCATGTGAAATCCTATTTGTTTACTTATTAACATAACCAAAAGCCATTTGGGGGAAGGGAGAAAGGGGAGTGAGTGGGAGAGAAAGAAGGGTGGCGTCAGCGGCACCTATCTCCAGATCAATGGATTTTGGAATATTTGTGCAAATTTTTTAAACACACGCACACACTCAATCACCGAAATATCTCATAACTAATTCATTCAAAAAAATCTGATGATAATAATACGGGAAACATAATCAAAACATGCGTAAGCTTCCGATTATTTAATGTGTGATAATATCATCAGCATACATCCGCACACACACACACACATGCATACATATATCTATAACGTAATATATTAACTTTCTTATAAATCGCTGTCAACACGAAGTTTTTTGTCATTTATGCATAATTTGGAATTTCATTTTTCTGTTACTTCCCTCTTCCACTTCCCATGCCCCTTTCCACAAATTCGACATATTTGATAAATTAGTAATACCTTTATTTTGTCCATTGGTCAGTCATTTCATTGGAAGATGATGCTGACGCTGATGATGGGAGCGTAGAAGGTCTTGTAAATATTATTTTGTAAATTGTCGTTGTTATTTTTTTCTTTTTTTTTTTGTTTATGTAATAAAGTAAATATTTAACACATTCGTTCATATTTTGCTTTTTTGAATTTAAAACGCAGAAAAGCAACATTTCAAATGAGATTGAAATCTCACATTAATGAACGTTATTTCTTCAAATGTTCATAGGATAGTTGAAGATGTAAATAAGGCAAGAAATTTGAATTGAAATTCTGAAATTTTTTGCAGTTTCAATTAAAAGACTTGTTTCCCCAGAAACATTCAATATATAATTTTATTGATGCTCTTTTAAGTCGATTTATGTCTGTCTGGCTTCGATAATTTATGAAAGGAATAAAATTAGTTATCCAAATTTCGGAAATAGGTATTTTTTCCAAATCTGGATAAAGATCGAATCTCCATAATAATATAAATATAAATAAAATAAATATAAATATAAAAAATAAATATAAACAAGTGAAAAAGCTTTAAGTTCGGCCGGGCCGAACTTTTGATACCCTCCACCATAGATGTACTAAAAGGTAGTTGAAATGTAGGGAAAATGCCAAAAACTGGACCTATACCGACATTTCTACAACGCGATTATGTAAACCATAATGTGAACCATGTTCCACAAAATAATGATTTCATCCAACCTGTGCCTATCTTATTATTCTTCCAAACTTAGTTCAGGTTCGAAAATGTGGACTATCGGTCCACTCCCTGTGATACCTCCCACACAGGTGCTAGGCCTAAATGCGGGTTATAGTTCATTATCGAACCCTACGTTCTAGCTTTATCTCGATATCCTCCGCAGACTCTTAGAACCAAACCCAAAACACGGAACAAATTGGATAACTATTTTAATATAAAAAAGGGGGTTATATGGGGACTACCCCAAAAAGGGCGCGAATATAAATAATTTTTGGTAGGGAGATATGTAACCATATACGACTACAAAATACCAAATTGCAGCGAATTCGGTTGAAAAACGCGCTCAAGAACCCCAAAATACCGAATATTGGGGGTACCCTTATATGGGGGCTACCCGAAAAAATGGACCTATATTCATAATTTTTTGTGGAGATATTTGGTACCTATTAAGAACTCAAAGTACTAAATTACAGCCAATTCGGTGGAAAAATACGACCAAAACCACCAAAATACTGCAAAGTGGGAGGTACCGTTATATGGGGGCTACCAGAAAAAGTGGGCCTATATTTATAATTTTTTTTGTGGAGACATTTAGTACCCAATATGAACCCAATGTACCAAATTTCATCGAATTCGGTTGAAAAACGCGCTCAAGAACCCCAATATACCGAAAATTGGGGGGTACCCTTATATGGGAGCTATGCCTAAACGTGGACCGATATATCCCATCTTCGAACTTGACTGCAGACTAAAGACAACCCTATGCAAAATTTCAGCACCCTATCTCAATTCCTTCGGAAGATAGCGTGATTACAACAGACGGACGGACGGACAGACGGACATGGCTAAATCGTCTTAGAATTTTACCCTGATCAAGAATATATATACTTTATAGGGTTGGAAATGAATATTTCGATGTGTTACAAACGGAATGACAAAAAAATTAATATACCCTCCATACTATGGTGGAGGGTATAAAAACATAGTACAATTCGGAAGATGTAGATATGGGTCCACTCCATAAGGGTTATTTTTTCCAAAAGTATCTGAGTTGTTCCGAACTTGCATATCGTAATATATTGTACAAAGACTATAGATGAGTACTCATTTAAAGGAAATTAAGTATCTGATTTGGTCCCAACATAGACATTTATACTACGTATAGATTTAAATATGGACTATAAAGGTCAATTTGCTTCAGTTTATCCTCAAATCAGGTTTACTGTCTGAAAAGCTACAAAAATAACGATTCGCATCTGTCTCTCGCGAATTTATGATATTCAGTTTAAGTAGTTAAGGACGAGTAAGATGCACAAGGACTCATGATAGAGGGAGGATAAAATTGTGAATGGTGTTTATGGTTCCGATACGGTAACAGCCAATTATGTGCAATTTTGGTTTCGTAGATTCCGTTCAAGAATTTTTGATGTTAAAGATGCACCTCGCACAGGTAGGCCGGTCGTCGAAAATGTCGAAAAAATTGCAAAAATTGATCGAAGTTGACTGGCATGTTAGCAGTCGTAGCATCGCCCGGGAGCTAAAAATCGACTATAAATGCTTTAAACCATTTACACAAAAATAAATAAATAATAATGGATTTCTTTTTTCCCAACCCAATATTTTAGCAAGGACTAAAGATTTGGTCTCAATTAAAGGGAATTGGGTATTCGATTTGGTCCCAGCATTGCACACATAGACATTTATACTAGATTTAAATATACTAGATTTAAATAGATGGAATCCTGAAAATCGGTATTAGGACTACTGTTGGAGTACAGGATTGAGGTAGCTTTAAAAAATATCGTACTTATGTGTACGAAAAGACTTAATGGTACTAAATTTGGTGCAAGTTGGATTTCGGTTCACAGATAGAGCTGGAGTCTTGAAATTGGGAATTAAAATGACTGTTGCATTGTAGAATTGAGGTAGTTTTGAAACGTCGTACTTATAGGTACGAAAAGTACTAAATGGTACCAAATTTAGTACAATTTGGATTTTACTTGAACGGATAAAACTTGATTAAGTGTGAATGGATAGAGTTGGAATTGAAAATACTTTTGGAATGTAGTGGAGGAAATTCTTAATTATAAAAGCAAAAAGTACTAAATGCTACCAAATAGTTAACAACTTCTTTTTGTGTGAACGGATAGGGTTGAGATCCTGAAATTTATAATTAATATTACTGTTAGAGTGCAGGATTGAGATATGTTGGTAGTTTTGAAAATTTGCGTGTACTAAATGGTACTAAATTTGGTACAGTTTAGTTTAGACTGAACGGATATGGAAAACTTAAATTTGGAATGAAAATTACAGGATTAAGGTAGTAATCGAATTTCGTACCTATGGATACGAGAAGCACTAAATGGTACTAAATATGGTACAATTCGTTTTGTGTGAGCGAGAATCCTAAAATTTGGAATTAAAATTAAGGGTAGAGTGTAGGATTGAGACATGAAGGTAGTTTTAAAAATGTGCGATTATGTGTACTAAATGGTACTAAGTTTAGTACAATTTCGATTTAAATGAAAGGATAGAGATAGAAAACTTATATTTGAAAAAATATTGATAGAGTACAGGATTGAGACAGGGTTGAAAATTCAAAATTAAAATACGAAAAGTAATAAATGGTACTAAATATCCTACAATTTGGATTTATGTGAACTTAGGTTACTGTGGGAGTGTAGATTTGATATAGTTTGGAATATGGGTACGAAAAGAACAGAATGGTACCAAATCTGGAAAATATGTATGTGTAAGGAAGAGGTGCTGTTGACCTCTAATCGGGCAAAATGGTGCAACTGTCATGAAATATTGCCCAGGCTCGGAATAAATATGCACAGAAAGTTAATGTTCCGTGGTAGTTGTGTAGGTTATCGTATGGTCGGCCCCGTCCGACTATAAAAGACCCTCCTGGCTAAAAATTTTGAATGTAGAATTATGTTTATATTAAGATCACTGTAAATGTTTTTGTATTTTGTAGACCAAAGGTGAATTAAAAATGGACGGGACTTTTATTTAGTAGTAAAGACTCTATGAGTATAAAAATCATTCTTGTGGAAAGTGTTAACTATAAGTCTATGTTTTGATTCCATTGTAGCAATACTTGGAATAACTGAAGTTAAATTTTATAATTCGCCATCATTGCGCTATCCAAAATTTTTATGTTGATAAGTTCACGTGATGGAGGTTATCATAAATAAAATTCAATATAAATAAATATTTTTGAATTTCATATTATGATATTTTATTAAAAGGAAAAATATATTGAAGTTTCCTTCCCATGGAAGTTAAATGCAGCCACAAAAAATATCCAGCTTCTTAAATTGCCATTAAATTGAGATTTCAAAACAAGTTTTGTAAACCACTGCAAACAGTTTCAATAAACCGTTAAAATGTCAGTGCGATTTGTGTTTTGGCAATGAATCCACATTCAATGATTTATTTTTATTTACGAAATGACATTGACTATTCCAAGCAACCAACTAAAAAATTTCGCGACAAAAAACGACACTAAAGATTCTGTGGCTGTAAATGATCTTGAGGAAGTCCAAGTCCCTTGAGTTTTTTATGAAGTGATCTTTTATGTTATTTTTAAGTGCTAATTGTATTGCATTTTTATTTATCCTTGTTAAAAGTTTATGTGAGATTGCAAAGGGAGTTGTAAAAAAAAATACATCAAAAAATCGGAGACCTTGTAGAGTTGCAGGAAATACCCAGGGTTTTTGTTTTTGCTGTCATAAGCAATTGACCATGTAAATCAATCATTAAAAATTTATATATTTAACTTTTTTTTTGGAAGAAACCTATATTTTATATTTTTAGTCTGGTCTCAGTGGCAGAGGCGTTAACAGCAACTGAGACTGCACAAATGAAAGCAAACAATCAGAAAAATCCACAAGGCATGCGCAGCCGCAACGGCAGCAACACCAAATAAGCGGCGTCAACAACATGGCTGACCTACTTCCGTTAAACGGTTAATTTTTTCTACAATTTCGTCAGGGTTTTTTTTCGTTTTGATGTCGGTTGGCAGAGGGTTTTATAAATAACTGTTGTTGTGATTTGTGTTTTTTTCGATATTCACTTACTTTGACTTTCAATGGTATTTGATTTTGAAAACTTTTTTTTAGAAATCCACCATTCTTCTTCTTCTCTTTTGTCAGTAAGTCACAGTCACTTTCTTAGAATTTTAATTTGGCATTATCTTTGCGTTGGGAATATTGATTTTATTTTTTTTTTATTGATTTTTTCGATTCGGGCGGCTTTCGTTTTCACTTAAATATGGATCACGGCGATTGATTTTTTTTTTTCGAAACTATTTTTTATTTACAAAAATTAAATTTCTTAATTTTTTATATTTTTTCGAATAATTTTTTTTATTGAACTTGTTGTTGTTGGTTTTTCTCTTATTTCACATTACACACAGACACACAAAAACAAATTCTTGTCGAAAGAAAGAAGGTAAAAAAATTTCTCCGTAACACATCACACACCAGCTTACGGGGCCAGACCGAAAGAAAGAAGGTGGAAAAAAACAAACAAAGCTTCGGAGCGGAATACTTGTTGAACGCGCATAGTTTTTATAAATACTGGTTGGTTGGTCGGTCGGTCGGTCGATGGTTGGTCGGTCAATCGGATCGTAAGACCAAAAAATTTCACTTTCTCATACGGTTGTTGTTGGTGTCTACCTTCAAACATACACTTTTCATTGAAATCCCAGAAAAGCAGAGAGAAGAGATGATGAAGACGAAGATGGTGATGATGATGATGTTGAAACAGACAATAAACGCTTTCTTGCTTTGCCTGCCAGCTTGCTTAATACAAACACAGGGCTTTGAACACGACGACGATGGCCACGGCGCGAAGTTAACAAAAGGGTTTGGAACGGGGGAGCGCGTAGAGGTGGGGCAATGGTCTACCGTGTTATATCGTCAAAAATAAAACGCCACACAATAGTTTAAAGAAATTTCAACGATTAGCTTTTTTGTAATTGTTGTTGTTGTGCGTTCGAAAGTCGTTTATAATTTTTAGACTTTCGTTCGATTTGTTGTTGTTTTTCTTTTCTCAAATTTAAAATTTTGCGTTTGATCGGCAATGGATGACGTACGGCATGCGTTTTCGTTTACAAAAAATCCACAATAAAAACGATTGTTGTTTTTCTTATAAGATTTTTCCGAATTCTGTCTCTTTTTTTTTCTTTCTTTTCAAAATAAAATCGTTTACGTTTCTTAAGAATGAAGAAGCGTTTCAAAAGCCGGTCAAAATCCAACTAAACCATTTTCATTTGTGTAGAAATATTTTTGTTCATTATGGCCGTTTATGTTGCGATGGCCAGTGACGTTGGCGTCAGCAGCAGCGGCAGCTACCGCTGCCATCAATCGTAATGGCTTACAAGTAAAAGTCGAAGAAAGCCAAAGACAATCGAGAGCGCAGTGTGCGCATGCGCAGCACAGACATTAAACAGGTACATAGCTCCATCAGCAGTTGTAACGTGGAGACTTCATAATACACTTGATCGATCGAAACAAGTGTATGGTGTGGTGAGTGTGTGTGTGTATGTGTATGTGCGACTGGGGAGTTGGAGTAAAAGTGGCATTGCACTACTCCCAATTCAAGGTCTCGGAAAAAACTCTACCAGTAAATGAGAAAGAAAACAAAAAACCTGAAAAATCATAATAAACATAATAATGGAAAAACAACTGGCATTGAACTGAACGGAAAACCCGCAAAACAAACAGCTGGAAAAATCCAGAAAATATGTTGCAAATTTTCATTCAGGGGTTTCACGTTGAAAATAGTTCAAGTTTATTTAGTCATTGACCTAACATTAATCAAGTTTCATTGAATAATAAATTATGGAAAATTAAATTAGGATACTAGAACAAATATCCAATCTGGTGATCGGAGCTGGAAAAATTGAATCTACATGCGCTTCGGAAAATAATCAGAGATCTTTCTGTTACATTGAATTAAATCGGATCATTAGTTTTAAAATTGTAGCAGTTGTGGGAAAAAAGTAGAAATATGGTTATGTTTGGAATTATATATTTAAATATATAAATATTTAAACCGAACAAACAAAACTTTCAAACTACTTAAAATGGAGAAAGGAACAAATGCTGATCGTAATCCCAGAACTGTGATTTTTGACCGAGTCCAAATTTGTAGTATGGCTACGAAGTCTGTGAGTCGACCAATTTGCTATAGTCTATGTCAAAAAAAAATAAAATAAATAAAAAATAGTTCGACTTCGAGTGTAAGAAAGGGAAGGTGCCCTGACCTTTAACCCAATGTCACATCTTTTAATAGAAGATGTCTGATATGGGAGAAATGCTAAAATATGTTTTGGGGCCTAAATACTTTAGTTTAGTGGTAGTTTTTGATGTATATATAAGGTATTCCAATAAGAGCTGTAATTTTGCTATTCAAAGAAATACAATCGTTAATAATGAAAAACGAATTAAAGCATCGTATCGTTTTGTCAGGCTGAATTTTTATACCCTCCATTCATCCTCCATGGCATTGTAAATTGCTGCTAGGAGAAAATAAAATACCAAAATACAGACACTCAGATTGAAAAATTGGGAGTAAATGTCTAAGTTTGGGGGTGTTTTAATATAGACAAATATTGATTTTTTATGGATGGCACCCAAAATATCAAATTAGAAGTTGAAAATCACGCCCATAATATAAAACCAGTAAGGAAAGTAGTAAAGTCGGACGGGCCTTGACCACTTGGCTATATTCAAGAGAACCGACTCATTGGTGCGTCATATGCTAAAAATCGGACGAATACATTTATGAAAGCTATATCTAAATCTGAACCGATTTGTCTAAAACTTGGCACTCATTAGTGTATCCTAACTTCAGTACGCTGTGCAAAATTTCTTGCCAATCGACCTAGATTTGACTCTTTGGTGGACCATTTGCCAAAAATCGGACAAAAATGTATATGGGAGCTATATCTAAATCTGAACCGATTTCAATAAAACTTGGCACACGTTAGTGTATCCTAACTTCAGTACGTTGTGCAAAATGTTGTGCCAATCGGCCTAAATTTGACTCTTTGGTGTACAATTTACATAAAATCGGACGAAAATATATATGGGAGCTATATCTAAACCTCAACCGATTTGCCTAAAACTTGGCGCTCGTTAGTGTATCCTAACTTCAGTAAGTTGTGCAAAATTTCGTGTCAATCGGCTTAGATTTTACTCCTTTGTGGATCATTTGTCAAAAATCGGACAAAATGTATATGGGAGCTATATCTAAATCTGAATCGATTTCAACAAAACTTGGCACACGTTTTGATATCCCAACTTCAGTACGTTGTAGAAAATTTCGTGCCAATCGGCCTAAATTTGACTATTTAGTGCACCATTTACTTAAAATCGGACGAAAATATATATGGGAGCTATAACTAAATCTGAACCGATTCTTCCCAACAGGATTCGTGTTTGGGCCAAATAAATGATCTATGCCAAATTTCATCTAATTCGGATAATAAATGCGACCTGCACGTTGTTTACAATTTAACATGGACAGACGGACAGAGAGACATAAATCGACTCAGAAAGTGACTCTATGCATATTCTCAAAAGGAACCGTGGGTCTATCTCGTTTCCTTTTACCTGTTACAAACATATGTACAAAGATATAATACCCTGTACCACAGTGTGGTAAAGGGTATAAATACGGGAAGTGCCGATATGGGGACTACCCTGAAACTTGGGACAATATTGATCATTTTTAGCAAGGAGATTTTCTACACAATGACAACCCAGAAAATATAAAGATGTTAATTTCGGCCCGTCCGAACTTTTTATACCCTCCACCATGAGAATGACATTCAAATTCCGAGGAGAAAACTCATGTTATGATAGGGTATGCGGAGGAGGTATTCGGAGGAGGTTTTATTATTCGTTTTAAATAAAGTATATGTTTAATTAAAGATCTTACGGATTTCATTTTGATAAAATATATATTATTGACCCTTTTTGTAGGATGTACCAGGTAAAGATAATAGGTTGTGCAAAATTTGGCTGAAATCGGGCATTCTATTCGCCTAATATTGGATTTATAAATATTGAAAATGTTGACCATTTGTTTGGGAGGTACCAAATGATAATAGGTTGTGATAATAGGTTGTGCAAAGTTTGGTTCAAATCGGACATTCCATTCGCTGATATTGGATTAAAAAATATGAAAATGTAGACCATTTGTGTGGGAGGTACCAGAAGAAGTCGATCAATGGATCCCATCTTCGAACTTGGTCTAGGATTGGTAAAGATAATAGGTTGTGCAAAGTTTGGTTCAAATCGGACATTCCAATCTCCTGATATTGGATTCATAAATAATAAAAATGTTGACCCTTTGTGGGGAGGTACCAGAAGGAGGCCTTATAAATATTGAAATATTGAAGGAGTGGACCAATGGGTCCCACTTCCTACTTGATATAGGCTTGGTTGTCAGATAGTCCTCTTGCATGTTATTCAACATTTAGCCCATGTTATCCATATTTTGGAGAGTTGGGCACGTTTTTAACCGAATCGATTCTAATTTGATTATATAGGTTCCCATGGGGTGTTAAATTGTCCAACCAAAAATTGTCGACGTTGGTTTACGTTTTTGTGTAGTTCCCATATATAACGGCACCGGCCCAAATAATGATTTTGAAGGCTTTGTCTGCATTTTCCCACCGATATAGCAGTCATTTTGTATAAAGGGTTATTGAAGACTGACACACATAAATGCAGAAAATTGTCAATATAGATGTACGATTTGGCATAGCCCACAAGCTAGTATAGCGCTCCATTGTCAGTATTTTGAAGGTTTTAATCGCATTTTCCCATTGTAGTGGTAATTTTGTATTCCTGGATATGGGAGGTGAACAAACATTTTAGCAAACCTTTCTATATAAGTCCAAATTTTGATATAGGTCCCTCCCCATTTTAATATAAATAATTTTCAATTTCACCCATAAAAAAATCCCGACAGATTTAAAGAATTTTGAATGGATATCACGAATTTAACGATGTCATCCTAACTAGTTGGCAAGTTCCCCTGAAATATTTGTCATGTCCGGTTTATAATTGTTATTAAAAATTTCATCACCTAAATATCATCTCATCACCACCGAAAACTATAGGTGACGTCCTTGACCATATAACCGGAACTTCATGAAAAAATTCATGGGAATCAGCATCAGAGTAAAAATACGTATACGCCGTAGACAATTACATACATCAATATAATAAGTATACATTTAAAGATCAACTGACCCTCTTGGATATACTATTAACTTCGGCGGTATATGTCCTACTGGAGTAAATCTATTCGCCATAAAATGAAATGTAAACTTTGACCAATATTCATCAAAATAATCATGTTTATTTTTTTGGACCACATGCCCCTTACCATGTAAAATATATTTGGATCATTATTGTTACCCTAGAAAATAAAGGCAAAAGAGTTTTGGTGCCCCGATTTATCAAAATATTGGTTGTCTTCTTTGACCAGACCCGGCCTTACATTCAAAATTTCGTGATGATCTGATCTAAGTTTTGATATAAATATTAGAAGGCCAAATCGTGCGCGTAAGCCAGATAGACGGCATTTTTCAAATATTTTGTCCAAAGTCACTAAAATCGATATTTCTATGAAATACATTTTGGAACGTATCCATGTGCATTCTATTCCAGTTTTCTTTTTGTATATATGAATTTCCAATAAAAATTAATTTTCGAAAATACCGCATACGTTCGGAACTATATTATTTAAATATTATCAGAAATTTATCATTTTTTATTAATAAAAACAAAAATTCGATTTTCTTAAGCCGGCACAAGTGATTCCACTTAACATGTACATCTACATAAAATCAAAATCATAACATAATAAAATTAAAAAAATCCACTTAACATTAGATGACAAAATTCTGCTGACCTACATATACAACATTGTAATTGATACATAAACCTCTTTTCCGCATCATTAGGTAGGCCAAATAATGTCCCCATAAAAGTCTCCACAATAAATAACACACAAACACACGCACACATTCAAACTCGCAAAATAAGAGCCACGTACATAAACAAAAACAAAACGAATAAAATATACACATTAAAAACAACTATGCCACACTCCAATTTTCAATTTTCCTCACATTTCCACAAGTCTCCCGAAACGTTGCTGCAGCACCATGCCCCTCATTGCCAATGATTATCAATGTCATGGTTACAAAAATAACAAAAATCAAACCCGACCACATACCACTTTTCCAATGCAGAGAGTATCTGCTAGTAAGTAATGACTTACTAGTAATTTAGTTTGGTTGGATGTTCGTGTGTGTGTTTTGTGAGTTTATGTTCCAAAGTCTATCTTTCATTTCATTGCCCCAGCACCAACCGACCAACCGACAATGGCATTAGAAGAAAAACGAATGAAAAACCCCCAAAGAAGAAAATCTATGCTACGCTAACGTCGCCCATTAAACCCGGCGCACGTTTGTTACAGCTCGAGCATTAGCTGAGCTGAGTATTGACGGTTGTTGTTGTTGTTGTTCTTTCTCTTACTCTCTCTCGGTTACTGCTCCGTTTCTTAACGGGGCTTCTTCATTATGTATGCAACACCGTTTTGGTTGACAGTTCGGATATTTGTTGTTTAATAGTCTTAACGTGTTCGAAATGCATGATTATTGTGGTTGTTGTTGTCGGCGGTGGTGGTGGTGGTGGTGTTGGCGTTACTGCTGCCGCAATGGTGTTCGATATTCACCGGTTGTGTCTATTGTTTTTGGATATTACTACGGCGCTGGTGGTATGTAACACAGTGGGTTGAAAAGGCATAAACCCAATATTCTAAACTAAGAGATTTATAGTTCTGGGTTTAGACAATGTGTTAGAGCTCGCATAAGCATGGTGCACAAAGACTCGTTTTCTCTTTTTCGTTTTTCGAACTACTTTGAAGTCTTAAAAATTTGTGCCAACTCAGAATTGGCCTCCCACGTTGTTTAAACGAAAAAGTCACCTTATAACCAGTAGTAGAGGACCATTCGCTTCGAAATGCGAACAACTTTTGTTCGATTTGGCTCGTATTGGAAGATCCTACTAGCGCCTCAATGTCACGATCTGACATTATCAACTTGCCGTTCACGATATGTTCTATCATACAACAGGTTCTGCAGCTCACACTACTAAATTTCCTGAAGTTATTTGTTCTCATAGCAAATAAAATGTGACCAACAGATGGCGCTCTAAATAAATGCAATGACCTTGCAGAGATTAGTATTTTTATTAAACGGAATAATTTTAAACATATTGAGGATATTTTATTAATATCGATTACTACAAAATCGAGTCGTGGCTCATTTCAGTGCCTTACATATAACTGTTGCTAAAGATAAACAAAATTTTTGACGAACAGATGTCCCTCTAACAAATACAGCACAATACAGTAGATATCGGATATAAGCACATCTCATATAAGAAAAAATCGCATATAAGAAAGATTATCAAAAACACCGAGCTTATACTTTCTTATATCCGATAATTCCATATAAGAAAAAAACGCATATAAGAAAGAAATCTCCGGCTTTTTTGAGTTTCTTATATCCGATATCTACTGTATATATTTTGCGTGGGTTGGGTCCTCGCAGAAAATTTATAATATCAAGTATTTTTTCTAAAAATCTCTAGTTTCACTTCAAATTAAATTGGGATTATTTGTCAACACCTAAAACTATGCACCACATATGAAAATACTACTAATGGAAATATAAATGCTGACTTACAGATGACGCTTTTACAAATATGTAGTACAATGTCATAGCTATTTGATGGAAAATGTATATGCCCCCATAAATTATTAAATTTTCAACCAATTTTCCTGAATTTTGCATTAAAGATTCTCTTAGAAAGCAACTCTGTATTTGGTTTCCTAAAAGAAATTCTAAAAAAACTTTAAATATAACATCGAGATTTTATTTTAGCGCCTAAATCTATGCACTATGCAAAATAACAATTAAAATTAAGCTAAATGTTAAAGAAAAGATGGAGCTTCTTAAATGGTATGTGAATAGAACCAAAATTAAAAAGTGGCAACTTTATTATACCTTATATATCTATCTGAAAAAAAAACAACTAATGAACTGAATCGGGTATCGGGCTTTTCATTTTAGGTATTTCTGAATATTCCTTTCCTTTGGAACTACAGAATAAATCTACACATTAATACGAAGAGGGAACTATGTTCATTTTAAGCTCCTTATAAATCTGTCCTCTACTTCTTTGGCAGCTACACAGAGAATTTTATATTAGGCTTAGATGCTTTCTCAAAGGTCACTTTTATGATGTTGTTCTTCAATGTTAAGAAACTGGAGGCCAATGACGAAAATATTTCAAAATTCCAGTATATGTACATCTATGAGGGAAACTTACTATCTTTACTTTAGGAACTTTCTTTTTCTGCCCTTCGGGCCTTATAGTCAAAGTTAACGTTTTTGAAATCTTTCAGAATTGTTGTTGAATAACACGAATTTTTAACCTGTTAGCGCCCAAAAATATGCAATATGAACCAAAAGCGCAAATCAAAAATGAAGAACAGAGGTCGCCCATTATAATTGTCATATTAATTATTGTTATTGTTTTATCCAAAGTAGCAAAAACGTCATCCCTGAATTGCAGATCTATTATCATGTATACTATACATTCATAATTGGTTGTATCGATTTTGGTCAGTGTTGCAAAAACTTTGTTGATCAAAAATGCTAGATTTGATTTAGCATAGTTCTTAAAAAGTGCCAAATAAAAGTACTAAACATTTTATAAGAGAAATTAGTAGAATTGGCTGTAATTTCATATTTTGTATTCTCATTAGATAAAAATTTACCTACGAAAAAGTATCAATGTGGGTCTATGTTTCTGGTTGACCCAAGAGAACAGAATTATGGGGACATCTGGGTTCTTGGTGGGTAGGATTTATTTATGCGGACAATGTTCTACATAGGTCTATGTTTGGACATATAAAGGCTGGGTCACATTTGCGTCCTTTTAAGGTTTTCCAGTCAAAGTGACTGTAATTTAAAAATATGCGGAAAATTTTCGATGTAGGTCCATTTTGACATAACCGTATTAATAAGATGGGCGCGACCCATTTTCGGTACTCTGAAGTGGCTATCATTTGGCATTCCGTATTCACGGTGAATAAAAGAAGTTCTTTCCAGAAAGTTTCCGATTTAGGTTTATGATTTTTACATCGCTCCCATACAAAGGACCTATTAGCCTATTAACTGGTCTACAGATGTACTAACACTTTTTTAATATTGGAAAACAATTTTAACTAATTCCAGAAAAAAATGCTAAAAATAATGTGATAGGTGCTAGATCACTTTTTGGTGCGAGTTTAAAAAGTGCTAAATCTAGCACCAAAAGTGCTAAATTAGCAACACTGATTTTGGTTCTAATTGAAAAATTTCAAAGCGATGGAAAATTTCAAAGCGATCAGTGCTATATTTCCGCCCTCTAGTATGGTAATGGGTTACTAAATAATATCTGAATACGCAAGCACCTGTAAGTCCTTAAGTGTAACTTCCACAACCGAGTACTCACGACAATATAATTAGTATCAATTTAAAGGTCAACCACTCCTCTTCGATACACTATCAACTTCTAGGGTCTATGTGCTTCAGGAGTAAAAATATGCGCCATAGAACACAAAATTTGTAATTTTTTCACACAAAAGTAAGGGTCCATTTGTCCCGCTAAATACTGACCGATCTTTATCAAAACAGGCATGCTTATTCTTTGGCCATAATTGACCATAATTGCGGTCTCTGGACCGACCAGAACATCAGGCAAAAATATTGTTTTTGGTCCATTTCATCCCCTAAATATTAACCGATCTTTACCAAAAACAATAGGGGTCTTCATTGGTCAGAACCCATCCCACATGCAAATGTTGTGAAGATTGGACCATACATGTAACCTGTATCTTGTTTACTAATTATAATGGACAGACGGACGGATACACATGTCTAGATCGACTCAGCTAGTCGAGATGTGACGATCGGTGTACTTAAAGGTGGGTCTAGGACCAATATTTCGCGACTTTGGACTTATTATTGATGGCATACTACAAATTTTATATACTTAAAAAATTGTCATGCAAATCAATTCAATTACCTCTAACATTTGTAAAAACTGTATGAACTTTGGATCATTCGTCCAACGCGTGCACATACCTGTAATGAAAAAATATTAAATAAATATTATTTAAATAGAAATTTAATTTATTTATTAACATGTCTGTGTAAATCGAATATTTGTTTAGAAAATGTTTGCATATTAATATATAAAAAATTGTCAATCAATAACAACAATTAAACATAGATGCTTTTCTAATGGACTCCAGAGAAAATTAGACACAGGACCACTGTTAGTCCATAAGGGATCACTTCAATCAACACCTTAAACAAATATAGACAGGGTATGCCTGGCCTCAATAGAACTTTAAACGTACTGCGATCCAAAATCTACGAAATCTGTCAAGACTTATTGTCGTAGTTTCTGACTTATCGAAACAATGGAAATCGTTTGAAACTTCCATGCAGAGGTCAAGATAGGGGAAAGAGATTTTTGAACACATACTTTGTAATAACTGAGGAACGTAGATTTAATGCTATATGCTACTCATTACTACTCAACCAGCTCGAGACTATAGAAATAGGTCTGAAAGACTACTAGTTATCACAAAACATCGATATATTAAATATGCTTTAAGCCATCGTGAAATCTCAAAAGCATTTTAAATTGGCAATTCAGACTTAAATTTTCCACATTCAACATTCAGAATCTTAGAAAGTTTCCCGAAATTCTATATTTGATACTCTCTTACCTCCGGCACACTTTTTGTGTTCAGACAGCAATTACAAAGCAAATCAGGATCTTACCTCTTCAACATCGGAATATGTTTAATTTACCCTTATAGAAAGAGTTTCAGTCTGAACTGAAGTCAGTATATTTGGAGTTCTTCACAGATTTTCAAAATCTTCAACCCACTGTGTCCATTGAAATTTATGTAGCACTTGCTACCATTTACTGGAAAATCATAAGTCGCTGCTTCAGCTGGCGTCACACCATGCATAGCATCGCATCAGCCATGGTTATTTGGCCGAATGGTTGGTTGTTGGCTGGCAGGCTGACTGCTTTGCTTGTTTCGATATATGGATGGCTGGATGCACGCACGCACATCTAGGCATGTATGCAAGTCAGTCAGTCAGAGAGTGAATGAGTGAGTATGTGTCACGTACAAGGTATCACAGTGAAAATGTTCACTTCATGTAGTTTTTTTTATGAATGCATATCTGTATGTATGTCTGTCTCCCCGATGATAGAGGTATATGTTTGAATAGTTTTGGTAGCTGAAGTTCAATGACATTCAGTGAATTTTTCTGTTCAGACATTCATATCACTCAGCTGGTTGGCAAACTGACTGACTGTCGTGGTGGCTGTATGACAGACTGACGGACACTATGGGCCTATGACGTATTATGTTGCTCAGGTGCAATGTTTTAATCTGCTAACACATTTCGTAATGAAGAATTGAGAAAATGAAAAGAAGGAGAAGAAGAAACATCCAGCCATTCATTCATTCATCAACGCCACAGCCACATCATACATGTCTGATGTAATACAAATACAAACACATATATCCACTATGTATGAAGATGCGTTGAAACTTACACATGACTTTGTTTCATGTTATTCTTTTATTTTCTTTAGTACTTTTGCTAAGGTTAGAGGTCAAAGAGAGGTTTTTGTTGTTAGACACATGTGCGAAATAGAATTCATGGAGCGAAAACTAAGAGCAACGCATTTTTTTGTATCATAGGAAAAGAAAGAGGAGAAGAAGTTCTATACAAAATCGGATATGTTCTGGAACACACGGTGTATTTTTTACACTTTACACATGCACTTCCCCTCAGAAGTTAATTCCTTTTCGGCTTCTCACGTTAATTGACATTTTCGTTTTTAACATTGTTTTTGGAAATGTAAAACGAAACATAGAATCTATTTAAAAATTTTGGAAATGTAAAACGAAACATAGAATCTATTTAAAAATTGTTGTTAATTGTTTTTGTTTTCTTAATTTTGTATTTTTAAACAACTTGTACACAATAATAATATATCAATCTATCATCATGTGAATTTTTATACCCTACACAACTGTGTTGTCAGGGTATTATAGCTTTGTGCAGCCCCAAGAGTTTGTAACGCCGCGAAATATTGGTCCTAGACCCACCTTTAAGTATACCGATCGTCATACCCCGACTAGCTGAGTTGATCTAGACATGTGTGTCCGTCCGTCTGTCCATTATATTTTGTAAACACGATACGGGCCACAGTTATGGACCAATCTTCAGGAAATTTTGCATGTAGGACCGGTTCTAACCAATGAAGACCCCTATTGTTTTTGGTAAAGATCGGTTAATATTTAGGGGATGAAATGGACCAAATACTAAATTTTTGTCGGTCTTTCCGAACCTCGTGAGAAGGGGGTCGGGCCAAAGATAAAAATCGGTCAATATTTAGCGGTTCAAATAGTCCCTGACTTTGTGTGAGAAATGACATTTGTATTCTATAGCGTATATATTTACTCCTGAAGGACATAGACCCGAGAAATTGATATTATATCCAAGAGGAGTGGTTGACCTTTAAATTAATACCAATTATATTGTTGTATGTGCTCGGATGTGGGAGTTACACCTAATATTTACAGGTATGTCCGTATTCGTATATTATTTACTAACTCATTATCACCCTAGAGAGCGGAACTTAGCGCTGATCGCTTGGAAATGTTCCATGAGGATCCAGTTATGGTCAAGGACAACGCCTATAATTTTCGGTGATGATCAGATAATAATTTTGGAATGTAGTGGACCGAAAACTTAATTTTTTGTGTTATTTTCGAGTCAATCTATAGACCACAAATGAAAGCCGAAAATCACAACACAACCCACGGTGAAAAGGGAATCTGGACAATAGCTGTACTGAATACTCGCAATATTCGGAAAATATGTCAGTGTGAGGAAGAGGTGCTGTTTACCTCTAATCGGGCAAGAGGGTGCAAATATCACCAAATTTTGCCCAGACTCGGAATAAACATCCACAGAAAATTTGAGTTCCGTGGTAGTTGTGTAGGGTATCGTATGGTCGGCCCCGTCCGACTATACTGCTCCGTTCATTGGTTTATATATAATATTCCTTTATATAGAAAAACAAGAATACACCCGACTCTTACTATCAAAATAAAAGTTTAAAGTAAGGAATTCACTTCATGAAAGTGTAAAGTGTGTTACAGAAATGCTCGACGTGTGTCCCATACACTTCTATTGTTAAAGTGAATACCAGGACAGGCCCGAATATGAGATATTCCATCTAAAGAAAACTTATGCAAGTTTTCATATGTATAGAAAACTCTAACTTTGGATGTCTTACGGTAGATTTTGTGTCTATAGAATACCTATAGACAGTTTTATAACAACAGAATACCTCCATAGAACACAGGTGATTTTTTTTCGGGATATTTGTATTCGATTTTTGTTTGTTTGATGACCAATTGGCAATATCCTCTTAATGATGTTACATCGTAACATTGACTATTTTGCTGGAGAACATTGGACCTACAGGATTTGTTTCTCACATATTGTAAGTAATAGACATCTAAGTTGTCGAATGCAAATGGAGCGGAATCCTATATGAGAGTATGACGAAACATTAGCCAATATCAGGAATGGAAAATGAAAAATGTGAAAAGGTACCAAAAGAGTACTTTTTTAAATAAAATAAAATTTTTTTTAAGAAAATACAAAAAAAACATTTTAGCGTGATTTTACACTATTGGTGATTAAGATTGGTGTTGAGAGTTTCTCTCTCTCTCTCTCTCATTGGTAAATTGAGAGTTAGAGTTGCGCTATTTTTAATTCCGTAACAAGCGTACTTTTTGTTCACAAAAGGTACGAATTGACATAAACCTACCAAAACAAAAAGTAGATTTTTTTATTATTCGTGAATACATTTACTCTTAAATTATAACATATATTATTTATGCAAATAACTGGTATAAATATTGGCCAATATTTCCGGATAATTATGATTTATTATCATTTGAAGTAAAATGTTAGGTACCTTTTCGTACTTTTTTGTTCCTACATGTGGCAATGAGAACACAAAATATGTAATGTTCTGCCTAATCATGATCATTTTTAGTAGGGAGACTTGAAGCCCCATGAGAATCCAAAATATTAAATTAGAGTCAATTCCCATAAAATAGAATGGAAAAACGTGTATAAAGTCCTTAAAATATCATTAACTGGGGAGTTATGTGGTTTATTGTGGTTTTTAAATGTTTACCGATATATCTCAGTTGCAATTATTATTGAAGAAAATCGTATATTATATTAATAGTGTTCTGAAATTGTCCGGTTTTCTGGCAATGTTCGGTTTTCTGCATTTTATGAATGCAATTCATAAAATTTTAAATACTGGTTTCTTATCAAAGGGAGGGAAAAAGAAAGAAAAAACAAATTTTGTGCGTTGTGGTGATGGCTGGTATTTTTAATTTTATGCTATCTTCTTTGTTATGTTTTGTCATTTATATCAAAATAATTTGGAAAATGCATATGTGAATTTTATAAACCCAATATAGAGGTAGGTTGCAGTGCCTGAAATAAGGAAACAATGGAATGCAAAACTAATCACAATCAAGTGAGAGGAGAGACGACGGTTGTTAGAAAGAAAAGCTGTAGTCAAACAAACGTTTGCAAAACTAAAAAACGCCGAGTGTGGGGAGGACAATACCTAAACAAAACATAGTTTTGATATTAACGAAATATTTAAATTTTTTGGAAAAAATAGTGGCTTTCCCATGATTATAACAATGTTTACTTTTATACTAAGCGAGGTACATGTGTAATATATAGATATAAGGTTTTCTGAGCAAGGATCCGGCAAACGTGGAAAATGATAGATTTATTGGCTTTGAGGATCCTATCTACGTTTTGTAGAATATTTGAAGATAAAAAATTTACCTTTCAAGAAATTAAGGACGTGATTGAAGGAGGATAAGTTTTACAAAAATATTATTTATTCGATGACATGACATGTCATATCATATATATCCGTACCGTAAACAAAGATATTAACTTTATTCTTCAGGATCTTAAGAAATTTTAGGTATTTTTACCCACCAGACCAGGACCTTAATTTTGTGGAACTGATGATATATTTCGCACGCAGAAAACTATCAATTTCAGACACTTCGGGCTAAAAAACTAGATCAATCTGCGTATATCGCAAATCTAAAAAGACATAGAATGGATCGGTATTGAACATAGAAGTTTAAGACCTTTCTAATGATCCCCTGCTGATATACTGTCGTCGAACAGTTTAGCAGTCGTGGTTAATCACCGTAAATAGACAGTTCCCAAGATTTTTTTTTTCAGAAAAATACATATATTTCGACTTTGGAAAGATTACAATTAAAATGGATGATAACTAAATAAAGAGCAGAACTAAAAGTTTTGACACCTATGTGGTGATGAAGACTATAATAAAACAGCTGATGTATCGTCAGGTTCAATATTAGGTGCACTTCACAGGGATCTGATGTGTGGTAGCCTCCATATAAGGCTTTTTTGGGTTTCTTGAGCACGTTTTTCAACTGAATTCGCTATAATTTGGTATTTTGTATTCGCCCCTTTTAGGAGTAGTCCCCATATAACCCCCTTTTTTGTATTAAAATCGGTATCTGATTTGCTCCGTGTGTTGGGGTTGTCCCCATATAAGCGTTTTCTACCATAGTGTGGAGGATATTCGTCACTCGAGAATATTCGTCAGTTTTTACCCTACAAAGTATGGAATTCTAGACGATGTAGCCATCTGATAAAAAACTCGAACCTGACGATAATGAAATATATCAGTCAGCATTTAGGCATCTCCCCCATATAATGACATCTCCTAAATGAAAGAATTGAAATACAAAACTAAAATATTGGGTTCGAAATTGACATATATTGGTCATTAATTAGGCATAACCCTCAAATATTCGCTAATTCCTAATTCCCCTTAGGCATAGTCTCATATAACTTTGCAATCTAAATTACAGTAGTTTGAGGATTTTATACTCTACCATGCACTATCAGTATCAGTCCACGTTTTGGGGTTTAAGGTTTTAGGAAAATTCCCCATTAAAAATTGCTGAAATTTGTATTTGGTGTACATAATGGTTTACATAAATCGGTTTGTAGAATTATCGGTATGTCTTTGTTTTGAATATATAGGCCCATTTTGGACATTTTAATTATCCTATTTATTTTAATTGCTGTTAAAACTTCTCCTTTTATATAATTTTAAAATATTTGTATTGTATTTTGACACCTGCAAAAACTGTCCGCACATATAACACATTATCATATTTGAGGCATAGAAAGTAAAAAAAATACATTTTTAATTAATTTATTTACAAATTCACATGTAAATAATAAAAATGACAACTATCTCCCACCTCAATAACAACGGCAATTTAGCTAATGAAATTCTAAACAATTAAAGAAACAAAACTGAAAACAAAAAAGATTCTTGTCATCGCAGCACTTCGAAACTATTAAAATAATTTGAATTCTTTTGAAGCTAACCACACATTTACCACAAAATATTTATCAACGAATTAAAATGAATAGCATTTCTTCGAACGGCAATTAAATGTGGAATACACACACACACAATCAAACAAATAGCAACAACAACAAAAAGCTATATCTTCTCTCTATGAGCTGTGAAATTTTTATTAAAGACAAAGGCGGTGATTTCTTTTTAATTTTTTCTTTCTTTGCAAAAATTTGTGTTTAGCACTTTTCTACCTCACTTGACAGTGTCTGTGTAAATAGTGACATTACTCTGTTCTGTTCTGTTGTGTTTGTTGTCTAAAACAATTCACAAAGGAATAAAAACGTGAAGACCAAAGTTTTACAAATGTTAAACAAAAAATTCAAATTCAAATGGGGGAATTTTCCACGCTTGAGATCAGCAAAATTGAAAAGTAAATATGTAAAAAATATTTCATTTTACTTATATTAGAATTAATTGGGCGGAAGGGCGAAATAGTAGGGGGATAAGTAATCGTGCTAAGTGAAAATGTTATATAGAACTTGAACAGTTAATAGAAAACCTTTGATATGTGTGGGTCTTTGTAAGAACAATGCCTTTGTCTGGGTTTATTGATATAAGATTCCATTTATTACTTAAAAAGAAAACACTCTAAAGGTCTTCTATAGTCTAACGGTCATATGCTTATAAAAATGTAATCTTCCACGGAAGAAGTTCCTCTGTATCTTTTCAGCAAACACGCACTACATATATTATAGTTTTCATAAAAAGGGGAATATATACTAATAAAAGAGTTAAGTGATTGTCTGACTGACTGATTTAACGATTCATCAACGCCCAGACGAAACGGCTGAAGCTAGAATCTTGAAATTTTGAATGAGGGTCACTCTTGGTCCAAATGTGACACATAAGGCTGGGTTTTTGGAAATTCGTACTAGAACTGTACGAAAAGTACTAAAAAGTACTAATCTATACTAATAAAAGAGTAACGATTACTGATTTAACGATTCATCAACGTCCAGACGAAACGGCTGAAGCTAGAATCTTGAAATTTTGGGTGAGGGTCACTCCTGGTCCAAAGGTGACAGATAAGGCTGGGTACTTTTCGTACCATTCTTTTGGTGGCAGATGAAGAATGGTACGAAAAGTACTAAATGTGATACCATTTGTATTTGGCGAACCCGTGGAGCTAGAACTCTGAATTTTTGGGTTGGTGGTCGTTGATTGAGTGTAGGATAGATGTACTAAAGGGTTTTTGGAAATTCGAACTATAACTATCCGAAAAGTAAGTTGTAAAATGTACTAAATTTGGTGAGGTAAAAAATTGGGTTGGTGGTCGTTGATTGAGTGTAGGATAGATGTACTAAAGGGTTTTTGGAAATTCGAACTATAACTATCCGAAAAGTAAGTAGTAAAATGTACTAAATTTGGTGAGGTAAAAAATTGAAATTTGGAATGTAATTTAACGTTGAGAAGTAGGGTCGATATGAGGAGAGTTTGGAAAGCGTGTACTCATGTCTACGAAAAGTACTATATGGTACTATATTTGGTACAAATTTGATTTGGAGGTACAAATCGAGCTGGAATCCTGTAATTTGAAATTAAAATTACCATCGGAGTGTAGGATTGGGATATGGACGTAGTTTTGGAAATTTGTTTCTTATGTGTACGAAAAGTACTAAATCGTACAAAAATCGGTACAGTTTGGATTTGGGTTATACTATAGAGCAGTAACAATAAAATTTGGAGTCAGGGTCACTGTAGGGGTGTGGGATTGTGATCAGGATTCAGTTTAAGAAAATAATACTTATGGGTACTAAATGGTACTAAATTTGGTACAATTTTAATTTTAGGTGAACTAATAGAGCTAGAATCATGAAATTTGGAGTCAGGATCACTGTTAAGATTTCAGATTGAGATATGTAGGAAGATTTAGAAATGTGTACTAAATTTGGTACAATTTGAATTGTGAGAGATCCGATAGTGTTGGAATCCTGAAACTTGGATTTGGAATCACTGTGGGGGTTTAGGGTTGGGGTATTTAGAAGGTTTTAGAAATTTGTACTAAGTGTACTAAATTTGGTACAATTTAAATTGTGGGTGAAGCGATAGAGTTGGAAACCTGAAATTTTGATTTAGGATCACTATGGAGGTGTAGGATTGGGGTATGTAGGAGCGTATGGGAATTGGTACTACTATGTGTTAAATTTAGTACGATTTGATTTTTGGGTGAACCGAAAGAGTTGGAATCCTGATATTTTGATTCATGAACACTGTGGAAGTGTAGGATTGAGGTGTGTAGGAAGTTTTGGAAATTCGTACTACTGTGTACTAAATTTGGTACAATGTTAATTGTGGGTGTACCGAAAAGTTTAAATCCTGAAACTTGGATTTAGGATCACTGAGAGGGTTTGGTTTTAGTTAAGATGGAAGGTTTTGAAATCCATACTGCTGTGTACTAAATTTGGTACAATTTGAATTGTGGGTGAACTGATAGAGTTTGAATCCTGAAACATGGATTTGTGATCACTGCGGGGGTGTAGGATTGGGGTATGTAGGAAATTTTGGAAATTCGTATTACTGTGTACTTAATTTGGTACAATTTGAATTGTGGGTCAACCGATAAAGTTGGAATCCTGAATCTCGGATGTACAAAATTTGATACTATTTGGATTTGTTTGAACCGATAAGTCTGGAATACTGAAATTGGGGAAATAAGCTTTTAATTGGATTATATGAAGTATATAGTAATGGAAAGCAATGGAAATGAAATCGGTTATAAGATTTCTGTTGGATGGTTGAGGTGGGTAATTATGGACGTTTATATTAGTGTGTCTTAAATGGTAAAATTCGGATTTAGGTGAGCCTTTAGAGGTCGAATCATGAAATTGGTACTTAATGGTTCTTAATGGTACTACTATGTGATACAAATTGGATTTAGGTGAACCGATAGAATTCTGAAATTTGAAAATTGAGCACTAACTGATACTCAATTTAGATTTGGGTGAAGTTATATTTGATTATGTACAGAGGGTAAAAAATGACACCAAATTTAGTATAGAGGTAGATTTCTGTCCCGGTCGGAATGGGTGTGTAGGGTTGAGATATAGAGGTAGATTTGAAAAACGTACTAAAGAGAACATATGTACTAAATGGTTCTAAAATTTTAATAATGGTCGGTATAGGGTTTTAAATAAATCCCACATTCGCTAACGAAGTAGCGGGTATATGCTAGTTATTTAGATAAACAAGTACCAAGAAGGTACCAAAGACCAGCATCAAGAAATCCGTGGTACAATCAGGAGTGTCGTAATGCTACTGATATGAAAAATGCAGCATATAGGGCAACCCTGCTGATAGTAGCAACACGTAATGCGATGGAGAACTATCGGAATCGTTTTCAGAAAAAAGAAGAAAGAACAAAAAAACGTGAACGTGAGCGTAAGCAAATCGAGATGTACAGGAGTCAGAATGAAGTCTGAAAATTCTACCAACGGGTAAAACACCAAACCGAAGGCTTTGGTGCCGGCACATCCTTCTGTAGAGATAAAGAAGGAATCCTGGTCACATATGCAGACAGCGTGCTGAGGATCTGGAAAGAGCATTTTGAAAAACTTCTGGTATCAAATAGTAGCAGTGAAGTGGATACCCCAGAACCAATAATATATGACGGTATAGAGTATATACCACCTAGCCAAGATGAAGTCAGAATAGCAATCAGTCGGCTGAAGAATAATAAATCAGCACATCCCTCTATTCGTCGACAGTCCTATCCGTTCAGAGGTGTATAAAGCCATGTCTGCGTTTGACATTCTTGCAAAATTAATTCGGCTATGCAGGATAACTTTAACAGGCACAAGATCAGCAGTTAATGTCGGAAAGGACCTCTCGAAGCCCTTTAATACCGGACGAGGATTCACACAAAGTGATAGTTTGTCGTGTGACCTTTTCAACATCCTGCTGGAAAAAGGCAAAAGTGAACAGAAATGACACTCTGTACCCTAACCAAACAACACATGTTACTCGCCTACGCCGCGGCGCGCCGATGACATCGACATAATGGATCGAACATTGAGAGCGGTAACAGTCACCTTTGAATAAATTGAGAAGTAGTCCGCCAAACTGGGTCTGGCAGTAAACGGCGAGAAGACCAAGCTGATGGTATCAACGCACAAGACGTCCATTAGACTTGGACCAACTGTGGAACTTGAGAACTACAGCTTCGAGGTAGCTAAAGATTTTATATATGTACCTTGGTACCGCCATAAATAAGACGAATGACATCCGTTTTGAAATTCGGAGAAGGATAGTGATGGCCAACCGATGCTACTATGGTCTGAGCAAACAACTCAAAAGCAAGGCCACATCCCGTCAGACCAAACTCACATTGTACAAGACGTTGATACTACCCGTGCTGTTATATGGATCTGAAGCATGGGTACTTACGCAAGCAGATGAGGCAACACTTAGAGTGTTTGAGAGAAAAATTATCCGAAAGATCTATGGGCCGATCTGCGTTGACGGTGAATATCGTTATGAGAATGGATGAAGATGCCCCACACCAGAAGGCATATAAAAGCGAACCAGCGAATGGATGGATCGAAAGAAAGTCGAAGACAACATTGCCGAAAATGGTCTTTCATATTGAAAAAACTGCGCAAAAGACCGACGCGCCTGGATTTTTTTTCTAAACTCGGCTTATGGAACGAAAGTTCTGTCACAAGCCAGCTAAGTAAGTATGTATATCCTATATATGTACAGCTATTAAGGATATCGAATACTGAGGGTCCTTTTGAGGGAAGAACACTCTAGGTCTGTATCGAGCGAACCACCGCACGCGTGCTCTTTCGCGAGAGTAAATATCACTATTCTCTCACACACATTCAATTGAACCAATTGAAAAACCATTGTCACACACACAAAGGCAAATGCGTGAGAACAGAATTTTTACGCTCTGCCCTTGCCTGCTCTAGGTAGCATTCTATTTATATTATAATCTTAATTATACCCTACACAACTATGTTGTCAGGGTATTATAGCTTTGTGCAGCCCCAAATTTTTGTAACGCCGCGAAATATTGGCCCTAGACCCACCTTTAAGTATACCGATCGTCATATCTCGACTAGCTGAGTCGATCTAGACATGTGTGTCCGTCCGTCCGTCTGTCCATTATAATTTGTAAACACGATACAGGCCACAGTTATGGACCAATCTTCACGAAATTTTGCATGTAGGATGGGTTCTGGCCAATGAAGACCCCTATTGTTTTTGGAAAAGATCGGTTAATATTTAGGGGATGAAATGGACCAAATACTAAATTTTTGTCGGTTTTTCTGGTCGCTCCAGAGGCCGCAATTATGGCCCAAACACCGCGAAATTTTGCATGGAGAAGGGGATCGGGCCAGAGAATAAGCATGCATGTTTTCATAAAGATCGGTCAATACTTAGCAGGTCAAATTGACCCTGACTTTTGTCAAATTGCGTATATATTTACCTCTGAATGACATAGACCCGAGAAGTTTATAGTATATCCAAGAGGAGGGGTTGGCCTTTAAAATGATACCAATTATATTGTCGTATGTACTCGGATGTGGGAGTTACAAGTAAATATTTACAGGTGCTTACGTATTCAGATATTGTTTAGTAGCCCATTACCACACTAGAGTGCGGATATATATGTTCCATGAGGTTCCAGTTATGGTCAAGAACAACGCCTATAATGTTTGGTGGTGATCAGATAATAATTTTGGGGTGAAGTGAACCGAAACTTTTTTTTATACCCTCCACCATAGTATGGAGGGTATATTAATTTTGCCATTCCGTTTGTAACACATCGAAATATTCATTTCCGACCCTATATATTCTTGATCAGGGTAAAATTCTAAGACGATCTAGCCTTGTCTGTCCGTCCGTCTGTTGTAATCACGCTATCTTCTGAAGGAATTGAGATAGGGTGCTGAAATTTTGCATAAGGTTGTCTTTTGCCTGCAGGCAGGTCAAGTATCGGTCCATGTTTAGGAATAGCTCCCATATAAGGGTACCCCCTAATTTTCGGTATTTTGGTGTTCTTGGACGTGTTTTTCAACAGAATTTGGTAAAATTTGGTACTTTGAGTTCTTATTGGGTAGCAATTCTCCCTACTAAAAATATAACGGTACCCCTCAATTTTCTGTATTTTGGGGTTCTTTAACGCGTTTTTCAGCCGAATTTACTACATTGGGTTCTTATTGGGTACTACAAGTCTCCACAAAAAATTATTAATATAGATCCACTTTTTTTGGTAGTCCCCATATAACAGTACCCCCTAACTTTCAGTATTTTGATGGGTTTGATCGTAATTTTCTGCCGAGTTAGCTGTAATTTAGTATTTTGAGTTCTTAATAGGTACCAAATTTTCCCACAAAAAATTATGAATATAGGGCAATTTTTTCGGATAGCCCCCACATAAGGGTACCCCAATTTTCGGTATTTTGGGGGGTCTTGAGCGCGTTGTTAACCGAATTTGCTGCAATTTGGTATTTTGTAGTCGTATATGGTAACAAATATCCCTACCAAAAATGATTAATATTCGCATCTTTCTTGGGGTCTTCCCCAGAACATAAGGTCGACAATTAACCTTATATATATGGACCGATATTCCCCATGTTCGAACATGAACAGTTTTGGAAGAAATAATAAGATGGGCAAATGTGGGATGAAGTCAAAATTTTTTGAAACAAATTTAGTCCAAAGAAACATGGGGTCTAGGACCAATATTTAGAACCATAATCGGTTTGTAGAAATGACAGTATAGGTACACCTTTTGGTATGTTCCCTATATTTTTATTTCGACTACCTGTCAGTATATCTATGGTGGAGGGTATGCAAAGTTCGACCCGGCCGAACTTAACGCTTTTTCACTTGTTGTTTCGATATATAGGCTACAATTATAAGCTGATTATCACAAAACAACCCACGGTGAAGGGAGTATGGACAAGTAATTAGAAGGGCTGTACTGAATATTGGTAATATTCGGAAAATATGTCAGTATAAGGAAGAGGTGATATTGACCTTTAATCAGGCAAAAGAGTGGAACTATCACAAAATATTACCCAGGCTCGGAATAAAAATCCGCAGAAAGATAGAGTTCTGTGGTAGTTGTGTAGGATATCGTATAGTTGGCCCCGTTCGACTATACTGCTCCGCTCACTGGTTTTCCTATGTATATATAATTCTATACATTATTAAAACTATAACTGCGCCTTTCCTACAAAGCCTACAAAGAATTCCAAATAGTTGTTGCTGTTGTTATTTTTTTATTTATTTTTTTTTTCGTTATTCTTGCTTTGTTTTCAATTATTAAGAAAGTCAATATTAAACTCATGTCAATAATATTCCAACACTCAAAGTTTATTTCTATTGTTTTCCTAATTGTGTGTATGTGTGTGTGAAAAACACAAAAACTTACAGCATTATAAGTTTGAAATGACATGCAAATCGTTTCGATGCAATTTTCAAAAAAACACAAAGAAGTGTAAATATTTACTTTTTTCAAACACACAGGAGAAATTTCAAAAGAAATGTGTACTGTTGTTGACGTTGTTGTTGTTTGTTTTCCTACTCTCTTAAGTGTGCATTGACGTCTGACTAACATACACACATATGTGTGTAGCATTTGAGTGAGTGTGTGTGTTGGGATGAATGTGCAATCAATCAATTGGATAAGAACACGAAAGATGATTGTGATAATTGATTGATTGATTTGATTGCAATATTTAGCTTCTTTAAAAAAAATATTGTAAATTGTTTACAATTAATTATATTTAATTTGAGCGATTACATAATAAAATTTTGTTGAAATGTTTCCTTGTAATCAGGAATTTTAACGGAGACGTTTGATAAAAATAACTTAGCACATGTATTAAAACGTCCGAAAACAAAGATTCTTTGGAATTGGGCATTTCACAAAAGTCATTAAACCATATTTAACATGAAGACCTTGTTCTTAGAAGTCTTATAAGATTCTGCTAATACAAGAAATCAATCCTCCTAATCACCAACAAAGAATTTTTGCTGAATGTGTTCCTGAATTGTATGCACATGATTCGGAACTGCAACAAAAAATAATCATGACTTATTAGGATACTTTTCTCTTGGTGGCTATGTCAACAAGTAAACTTTTCCGATCTGGTGCTAGGCGAACACCACAAGATATTGTTGAAAAAGAAACCTCTCCATCCTCAATATGTGACTTGATGCAATGCGGCAGAATCCTTGGACTTTATTTTTCCGAATATAAGGTTGGATTAACACTTACGCTGACTGGATTTCGCCCTCGAGAGATGATGATTAATAATTTTGGGGTAGTCACAAATAGCCATCGATGCTTAAAACTTAACACCATGCGACTTCTAAGATTTAAACCAGCAGAGTCGATTGAAGACCTCAATGATAGAATTCGTCAGGTGTCCCATGTCACGAATTCTATCAACTCAATCGATCCAATATTCAGTATTTTTTCAACCAAATTGGCTGTAATTTTAAATGTGGATTCTCATTGGGTGGAAAATCTCCCTACGATCAATATTGGCTTTAGATTCAGGGTAGACTCTCGATATTCTGTATGTTGGGTATTTAAGACAGGCATTTTAACTGTATTGGCTGTGATTTGATATTTTTGGACCTCTAAAGATATATTTGGACCTCTAAAGAAGAAAATCTTTTAACCAATAATTATCAATATTGGTCCACTTTATAGGGCAGGGTAGGTATGTATCACGGTACGCCTGCATATTAGGTGTCAAATGGTTTCTTATAATTGGGTGTCAAATCTTCATACCTAAAATGATCAATATTGGTGTACTGTTTTAGGTAGCTCCCACAAAACGGTACCTATCAAATTTTTTAAAATGTTGTTGAGTTTCGACACGTTTTTCAACCAAATCGGCTCTAATTTTATATTTTGGGTACTAATTGGGAACAAATATTTATAATAAAAACCAGTGAACGGAGCAGTATAGTTGGACGGGGCCGACCATATGATACACTACACAACTTCCACGAAAAACTAACTTTGTGTGGTTCTATATTTTGAGCTTGGGCAATATTCCGCGATATTTGCGCTCTCTTGACCGACTACAGGTCAACAAATATTATTAATATTCAGTACGGTCCTTCTAATTAATTGTACATATTCCCTTCACCGTGGGTTGTGTTGTGATGTTCGGCTTTCAATTGTGGCCTATAGATCGATTCAAAAAAAGATGTTTTTGGTCCATTTTAACCCAAAATTATAATCTGATCATCACCGAAAATTATAGGCGTTGTCTGGAACCTCATGGAGCATTTTCAAGCGATCAGTGCTATATTTCCGCCCTCTAGTGTGGTACTGGGTTACTAAATAATATATTAATTCGTAAGCACCTGTAAATATTTAAGTATAACTCCCACGTCCGAGTACATATGACATATAATTGGTATCAATTTAAAGGTCAACCACTGATCTTGGATATACTATCAACTTCTCGGGTCTATGTCCTTCAGGGGAAAATATATACGCTATAGAATACAAATGTTTTAATTTTTCGCACAAAAGTCAGGGTCCATTTGACCTGCTAAATATTAACCGATCTTTATCAGGCATGCTTTTTAACAGGCATGCTTATTCTTTGGCCCAATCCCCTTCTCCATGTAAAAAATCGAGATGTTTGAGCCATAATTGCGGCCTCTGGAGTTACCAGAAAAACCGAAAAAATTAAGTATTTGGTCCATTTCATCACCTAAAAATTAACCGATCTTCATCGGCCAGAACCCATCCTACATGCAAAATTTCGTGACGATTGGTCCATAACTGTGGCCTGTATCGTGTTTACAAATTATAATGGACAGACGGACGGACGGACACACATGTTTAGATCGATTCAGCTAGTCGAGATATGACGATCGGTAAACTTAAAGGTGGGTCTAGGACCAATATTTCGCGGCGTTACAAACTCTAGGGGCTGCACAAAGCTATAATACCCTGTGTAGGGTATAATTAAGAATATCAAGCCATGATAAAATGTAGTCGCCATACAACTGTATTCCTAATTTTCGAAATTTTTAAAATTTCAACGGAGTTGACTCTAATATGATATTTTAATTTCGGTCGATTTTTGGGTATGTTGTAGCTATACCATAGCATTCTTTTTTGGTATTTTGATGGTCCTGGGCGCATTTTAGTATTACGAAGTGGCTGTAATTTGGTATTCCGGGGCTTGGTGAGTAAATAACTTATTCAAAAAAAAAAAAATTATATAAAAATCCATGTTTTTACATAGCTCCGACGCAATACTCACGCGTAATTTTCAGTATGTGCAAGGTTGTAGCCCAATATTCTAACCAGATTGCCTGTAGATTAATATTTCTTTTCCGCCTGGCTGAAAATTTGCCATAAGATAGCTTCAATATATAAAAATCCCGATCGATTTTAGGTAATTTGAATGGCTAATTTATGGTGGAGGAAATACAAATTTCGGTCAGGCGAAATGTACTTGTTATTATTTAGTGTTATCCCTTTACAACAAAGGACAAACTTTTTTTAATTATGAAATCTATAATTTACTTTAATTGTCATTAAATTTCCCGCAGTTTGTTTAAAGTCATACTTTAGCGCCATCTATACATTAGTTTACGAATTACATAAAGCCACGCTTATATCGCACTCTGGAGAAAAACAAATAAACGAAAACATAGAATCATTCCATGAATTAGGAAGAAATTACACTAGCGCCTCAAAGTATGCTTTACTTTATGAATGATTCATACTCTACCATCATTTCAATAACAGTCTTAAAAAAATTGGTACTCAAACGAAAGAAAGAGGAAAGACTGTCGAAAGTGAAGAGACTAGGTATTCACATAGGAGTAATTTCAGCCAGTCAGCATTACTAGGACGAGGTCCAGAGAAATTCCGCACCGAAAAGATAAAAGTCGCCAGGGAACATTGTCAAAAAAATATATAACATTAGATTTCCAATAGCATCAAGTCGTTTTTATAGCTGCAGTATTAATCTGATTGTAAAAGCTGAGGTAAAAATGATTTCTGATTTTGGAAAGCGCCAAATAAAAGCTTGTGGTAAAAAAAAAATATATTAATCGCCTGGTTAAACTAACAGTTTCTTTCAGAAGACAGAGTGGAACGTTTAAGGTAGTCCCAACAAAATATTCTACAGACCAAAAACCTTGTAGAGAAGGCTCACTCTATAAACAGAAGCCTCCTACAGGTCCCCTATAAAACCCTTCCCAAATCTTTTACATATACCCTATATAGGGCCTCTATGAAAAAGTACACCTTTGTACATCTTAAATAGAAACATGCCTCCAAGATGATTTAAATTTATAAAATTGGTTCAATAAGAAACGGGGATGAAGTGACTGTAATTCTTGAATCTTGAAGGTAAAATATTTCCACGTAGAACATTTTCAGAGTAGATGCATGTATTTCCATAGACTCCATATAAAAATCCCAGACGATCTCCGGCATTTTAAAGGTGTGGATAGAACCTTTTCCAACCATTTGGGATTTTGTAGCTAAATATTTTCAGGTTTTCAGAGTATAAGAAACCTCGCATACCATGGCCCGAACTATTTCATTTTCTCCTCAAAGAAATCTAAATGCCTTTTTTTAGGGGACCGACCAACCGATTATAGGTATTTCAAAGGCTCTTTCCTCATTTTCCAAATCTAAATGACTTATAGAGGCTCATATTTGGATTTTCATTTTCTCAAAGGATAACAGGCCTCTTTACAATATTTTATTGTTTCACATAAAAATATTAAGTCTTCGAACCTTTAATATCTACTATAAATATAAAACTATATAGAAGACATCCCTGTGACCATAAATCTCTCATCAATCTGAAGTTGAACTCTTTGTTGGGACCTTCTGGTTAATTAAAAACAATTATTGACTTCCTGTTCATCTGGTATGATTGTCCTGGAAATCACCTTATCTAAAACTAATCTCTGGATATTTGCTCTTCTGTAAAGACTATACCCTTAGCTGTTCACCACGTCTACATAGTCGCCTTCCTTACGCTTCGTGGCTACATAGATACCAGGTCCTCTTGGATTATTGTTCGCCACCAGGTGTTTTTTGGTCGACCTCGGTTTCTTGATCGATTCAAGTGACTGTGGTTACGCTATAGACATTTTTTTTCCTAAGGTATGGCTAACCAATTTCCTATGTTTAATCTGCTTTCATGGTTCGTTAGTCTCCACAGCTCTACATTAGTTATGTCGTTGGGCCAGAATATTCAGCATATGATCCTAAGGTATCTGTTTATGAATACTTGTAACTTTTGCGTGATGGTATTTGACACAAGCCAGCTTTCACTGCCGTATAGCAGAAACGACTTTATACACGCTTCGAGTATTTTAAGTTTGGTTTTCCTGAATATATGTGAGCTTCTGCCGAACATAGATAGTCTATAAATAAAAAATATAAAACCTCCAAGCCATCCAGATCACTTATGTGACAAAATAATGGGTATCAACTCGTCAAACAACTCTGTTTTCAGCACGTCTATGCTTGCCAATTAAATTTTTTTTATGTTATGACTTCCACTTCTATAAAGGCAACATACATGTCCTGAAAATTTAAACATAGACCACTGACACTTAGTGGCCTATGACTCGTAAAATGTAAAGTCTTTCCAAGCCATTCATTTTTCTCTCTTCAGATCACTTATGTGACAAAATAATTGCTAAAATACAACTCGTCTGTAGAACTCACAGTCTCTGTTTTCCAGCTCGCTTATGCTGCATGCCAATTGCCTACAAACTCTCCCCTTTGCTTCATATTGTATATGACTTCCTGCTTCTATAAAGGCAACTACGAACAGACGATAAACGATTGCCTTCAGCTCTTCTATAAGAACCTCTTTCAGTTTGTCTATAGAGACTCCCACCACCACACCTATAATGATCCCTTGCCACTTTGTCCTATGCAGCCCCTCTGTCAGCTAAAATATAAAATTATCCTGTAGATATGTAAATAAATTCTTACCGGTTTCCTTTAAGCGAACCCCCCCCCCCCCCCCCCCCATTCACGATTTTTTATTTCTTAAGATTTTAAATGGGCTGGTAAATGAATACCAATGCTTGTTAAGGTTTGTAACTTGGCACATATGTATTTGAAGATTTAAAAAGGAAAAAAAATAATTTACCAAAATTTGTTGTTGTTGTTGTTTTGTTGTTGTTTTTTGGGTTCAAAGAAAAGTCCATATTGTCGATGGCGGGCATGATAACTCCTCACTGGAACATCGGAATCCGAAAATTCCAACTGTTTTAGAAAGAGGACATGTCTGGCTCTCGTATGAACTAGGATTATTGACTTCGCACAACAATTAACAAAATGGCGGAACTTTGAAAAATTTTTTATGGAAAATCGCCTATTTTTTACCACAAACTAAGTTAAAAAATAAGGAAGATCTTCACCGATTAGCTTTATCCTAGTTCATACGAGAGCTATACACTCCCAGAGAAACGTTGCAAAATTTGAAACCGATTGGATTATTAGTTTTTGAGTTATCGTGCCCGCCATTCGTTTTGAGAAAAACGCGTTTAAAGTTTGAGAAGCCCTTTAGCCGTCACTTGATGCTAACACAATAAATCGGCTATATCTTTAAAGTTCTTGAGATTTTCACTTGAAATTTTGTAGAGACATTCTAGAATTAGAGTAGATTCGAATTAAATCAAAAAAATTTTGACACCGAGAATGGGGGGGTCCTTTAAGCCAAGTATACAGACTTGCTTTATATAGTATCCAAAGACTTACTGTAGCTTTCCTCTAAAGATATTAAGCAGCTTGTGAGCTATGAGGATTCTCTTTAACACATCTATTAAGGCTCCCTTCAGCTTGTATATGAAGACTTCCTGCAGCACTATTAAGACCTTTTTCATCTTGTCCGAAAATACTGGCTTCGACTTCCTTCACATCGTCCATAAAGGTTCCCTTCACTTCGTCTATTAAGATTCCCTATAGTCCGTTTCTAAATACTCCCTTTAGTCTCTCCTTGGCCTGCTATACAGATTCCCTCTAGGTCGTTTATAAAGACCAATTCAGCTCGTCTTCCAGGTTGTGTATAAAGATTCTTACCAGCTCGAGGCCTTCCAGTACGTCTATAAAGACTCCATTCTCCTCGTTAATCGATATTATTTTCAGCTTGTCCATAAAACTTTCAGCTGCTCTACAAAGACTCATTATTGCTCCTACATAAGGAAATCCTTAAGTTTGAATATAAAACTACAACGACTCTCTTCAGCACGTCTACAGAGAGTCTGTTTTTGCACGGCTGTTAAAATACCTTTTAGTTCGTCGTTAGGACTCCCAGCTCATCTATTAAGTATCCCTGGCCCACAATATCCAATTTCTAGTTATTATCACCTAATTCCCCATATATCCCATAAATACCACTCATCGCATTTACAATTGCTTTACAGATATCCAATTTAAATGTGAAACTTAATCGCCAGCAGGTACATATAATTAACATTTTCTTTTATTTTATTTTTTTACATTTTAAGCACTGAACACACACTCTTATACACACATGAAACCATTTTTTTTTTAATTTTGCCTTGTGGAAGCCACGATAGCTAGCTATTAGCTGGCGATAGTCGTCGTGTATTTCGTTTTCCCTAAGCTTTTAAATCTCAAATAAACTTGACACTTGAACAAGTGTTTGCGTTTTTTCTTTTCATTCTGAATCGCTTGCAATTCAAATGCACAGAAATGCACACACACACGGGCAAACACTCGCACGACACGACGACAAAATGACATAATGCACTTTTGACCGAGAAAAAATGCAGAAAATGGTGAGGAAAGGCAAATAAAACTAAACGAACGGATGTAAATGAAAGAAATAGAAAAGAAGGAGAAAACAACAGAATAAAGGAAAGAAGCGGAGAGAAGTCGTTGGAGCAGCAAACTAACTGACTCGACTGTGCAGCAGTTAAATAAACTGATATTCCCCAATGGCATTGCCAACGGGTGGGAGGATGAGATTTTCTAGCTATAAAACAATAGTTTGAAGGCGACAGTAACAATTATTCCGTAAAAATAGTTGGTTTTATTTAACTCATTAGAATTTATTTTATTTCGCTAAATTTTTTTATCAACAGAATTTTGTAAAAATTTGGAGGATGTTTTTTTTACATTTTTTTGATTCTCATTCCTGTCCTCCACCATGCTTGTTTGTATCGATAAAATAATTGTGTTTTATATTTTGTTTTTTCCTTTTCTTATTTTTTTATTGATGAAATCCTTAGCGTCATTTTGGCGGCGTCCTCATTTCATAGCGCCACAACACCGGCACAATATTGCGCCACTTGCCCTTCTCTTTTTTGCTTTTAGATTTTTTTTGATGTAACCGTATTAGGCAGGGTGGTCACGGAATCCAAATCATGTATTACTCACATACATATATACACACAAACACATATTATTTTTTGAAACGTTTACTCCTTCCACTTATACACACGCAATTGTTTTTTTATGAAAACGTTTAATTACTATAAAACACTGTCATACAAAAATCGGCAGCAGTGGGAAACTTTAGGAAAGGAATTAAAAAACGAGGACCTGGGAACCTGGTTCCACAGCTCGCCATACACCTTTATAAAAACTTTTTACGGTTCGTCCATAAAAGACAGCCTCGTTTATAGCCACTACTTTGCCAAAAAGACTCCCTTCAGCCTGCCCATAAATACTCCCTTTCAGACTGGTCCATCAAGACTATGTTCAGCTCACATAAATATAGATACGGAATCCGTAGATCCCCTTCAGAATCTTTAAAAATCACCTTCAGTTTTTCAATAAAGACTCCCTTCGGGCTCGTAGATAGAGACTTCCTTAAGACTCGTCTATAGAGACTCCCTTCACTTCTTCAATAAAGACTCCCTTCAGGCTCGTCTATAGAGACTCCCTTCAGGCTCGTCTATAAAGAGTCCCTTTATATCAGGATCGTCTATATATAGACTCTCTTCAGCTCGTCTATAAGGACTCCCTTCAGGCTCGTCTTAAAGACTCCCTTCAGGCTCGTCTATAAAGACTCCCTTCAGGCTCGTCTATAAAGACTCCCTTCAGGCTCGTCTATAAAGACTCCCTTCAGGCTCGTCTATAAAGACTCCCTTCAGGCTCGTCTATAAAGACTCCCTTCAGGCTCATCTATAAAGACTCCCTTCAGGCTCATCTATAAAGATTCCCTTCAGTCTCATCTATAAAGACTCCCTTCAGGCTCGTCTATAAAGACTCCCTTCAGGCTCGTCTATAAAGACTCCCTTCAGGCTCGTCTATAAAGACTCCCTTCAGGCTCGTCTATGAAAAAGACTCCCTTCAGGCTCGTCTATAAAGACTCCCTTCAGGCTCGTCTATAAAGACTCCCTTCAGGCTCGTCTATAAAGACTCCCTTCAGGCTCGTCTATAAAGACTCCCTTCAGGCTCGTCTATAAAGACTCCCTTCAGGCTCGTCTATAAAGACTCCCTTCAGCCTCGTCTATAAAGACTCCCTTCAGCCTCGTCTATAAAGACTCCCTTCAGGCTCCTCTATAAAGGCTCCCTTCAAGTTCGTCTATAAAGACTCCCTTCTGCTCGTCCACAAAGACTCCCTTCTGCTCGTCTATAAAGACTCCCTTCAGCTCGTCTATAAAGACTCCCTTCAGCCTCGTCTATAAAGACTCCCTTCAGGCTCGTCTATAAAGAGTCCTTTCAGGCTCGTCTATAAAGACTCCCTTCAGCTTGTCTATAAAAACTTCTTTCAGCTCGTCTATAAAGACTCCCTTCAGACTACCTGCATAACGTCTATAACGACACTCTTCAGCTTGTCTATAGAGTCTACCTTCGGCTCCTGACCCTTAAAGACTCCCTGTCTAGTCTTAGACTTTCTGGTCCTCAACTCATAAAAAAATTCCATGTCCCTTCAGTATGTCACAAAGACTCCATGACCCTTCATCTCGACTATAAGGACTCCCTCGCACTTCAGCTCCTCTATGAAAGTCTCCCTAGGCCTTAAAATCTCTAGTTACTAAAGCTCGTCTAGGAAAGACTCCCTGACCCCCCAACTCGTCTATGAAGACTCTCTGGTCCTTCGGCATATCAAAAAATACTTCCTATCCATTTAGCTGTTCTATGAAAGTTTACCCGAGCCTTCAGCTCATATAGGAAAGTTTTCTGGTCCGCCAGCTTGTCAAAAATACTTCAATTGTCCCTTCAGATCTCCTATAAACACTCCTTGTTTTCAACTGGTCTATATAGATTCCCTGCTCTCCAGCTCATCTACAAATCCTCTTCGGTCATTTAGCTCATGGTTACTCCCTGGCCTTACAGCTTATCTATAAAAACTCTCTGCACCTTCGGGTTGCCAATAAAGACTACTGGCTTCCGCCCGTCTATGAAAACTATCGGACCCTTCTTTTCTTCTTTAGCCCTCATTTCACTATTCTCACCTCATGGCTTTTATCTCATCTAGAAAAAGTCCCTGTCACTCCATATCGACCATAAAGATAACTTCACCCTTCAGATTGTCGATGAAAGGCTTCTTGGTCCATCAGCACTTCTATAGAAGATTCCCTGGTCTCTCAGCTTGTCTTCCAAAGGACATCTGATTCTACAGTGCATATATGAAGGACTGCATGTGCCCTCAGCTCCTATCTGAAAGATTTCTGATCCTTCAGCTCGTCAAAAAAATCTTCCCTTGGCGCTTCAGCTCGCCTATATACACTCTATGGTTTCAGCTGCTCTCTGGCCCTTAATCTAGGCTTTAAAGCCTCTTTGGTACTTCGCCTGGTCTTTGGTAACTCCCAGCTCTTTCAGCTTGTCTGTGAAAGACTCATCCGTTCGCTTATAAATACCACATGCCCCACGTTATCCATAAAGACTTCCTGGTTCTCTTCCACATTTTTTCTTCTTTCTGTATTTATGGTTATAATAAATCGCAATCCCTTTTGGTTCATAACAATTTTCACAAAATCCCATTTTCCCTTGAAGGATATAAACATGCTCTCTTTCACACAACAAGGAAATTCTATTATAATTCAATTTGTTTACCGCACTTCGAATTGATAAATTAAACATTAAAAGCAATTTATTTTTCGTAACATAATTCTTTCACTTTTTCGGTTTGTTTTCCTGTTGACCTCATGGCCCCACACACTTGGTAGACACTTGGGGGTTAAAGGACATACTGCGCCTGTGCCAACAATACTGCTTCTGAAGTATTTCAATTATTGCTCGTTTGCTTGCTTGTGTTGTCCTTACCTTGCTTCTCATACTCCGCACAAGACAAGGCAAAAAGCAATGCTGCTTCTTTGGCGAATCACACTTTTTCTGTCCTGACGTTTAGTGAAGACCAACCTCTTCAAACAAAAAATAGGAACACACACACGAGTTTTATAAATTTTTAATTTTCAAATACTAGTGTTTGAAATTTCACCAGCCACTTGATTGGTTGATTTGTTGTTATTGTTATCCTTCGAAAGGAAATTATTTAAATCAAAATAGCACGGAACTGACACACAAACATAACCTCATTCTTTCGATCGTTCAGTTGGGGAGGCCCACTTAACTTTCGTGCCATGCACACCACTCATTCAGGAATAGGCAAAAATTTTAAATTTTGTCATCATCATCATCTTGGCACACACACATTTTTTATGCAATCACTTGAAGGATACTTTTGCAGCAGTACCACTACCAACACCACCACTATCATAAGGGAAGAGGGTTCCTCTAAGTATTTCAAGGAGTTTAGTTTCGAGTTTAACTACATTTCTAAACTACGTTCTTGTATTTTGAAATTTTAAATCATTTTCTTTTATTTTTGTGATATTTTTTATTGCAATTTTATTTTATCTTCCGTTTTTCTTGCACACTTCTGTCTTTCACAAACGCCAACTTTCTTTTTTAGCAGTTCACTTTCCACGTCGATTTTTTGACGTTTCTCTGTGACCAACCAACCGCCTTAAAAATCAATGTTAAATGTGTGTTTTTTCGATTGTCATCTCTTTTATTGCCAAAAAATTTTGTAGAAAATTCTGCGGCCTAAACAACTGTCATTAAGTGCGAGGATATTTGCAGGCTCTCTCACGTTATCTCTCATTCGCTCTTTCCACCATTGAGACTCTATAGAAGAGAGTTTAATTCAATTTTGGGTGGAAATTGTCGAAATGTTGTGGTTTGGTCGTTTTGGGTTTTGGACCTTTATAGAGGAGTTAAAAGGCCAGGGAGTCTTTCCGAGAGAGCTGAAAGACCAGGAAGTCTTTCAGAGAGAGCTGAAGGACCAGGAAGCCCGGAAAGGCCAGGTAGTCATTTATATATGAGCTATATGGTCAATGAATCTTTCACAGAAGAGATGTAGTGTCAGAGAGTATTAAGGGCCAGGGATTCTTTCATAGATGAGCTGAAGGGTCAGGGAGTCTTCAATGGAAGAGCTGAAGGGCCGGGGAGTCTTTCATATCCGAGCTGCAGGATAAGGGGTTTATAGTTGTGCTGATGGGTCAGGAAGTCTTTGTAGATGACATTAAGACCCGGCGAATCTCTCATAGACGATCTGAAAGGTCAGGAGACGTTCATATACGAGTTAAAGGAAAGACTTTCATGGATGAACTGAAGAGTAAGAGATTCTTTCATAGACGAGCTGAAGGATCAATGAGTCATAGGCGAGCTGACAGTCTAAGGGGTTAAAAGATGTGTTGAAGGGCCAGGAACTCTTTATAGACAAGATTAACAACCGGCGAATCTTTCATAGACAAGCTGAAGGGCCTGGGAGCTCTTTATAGGCGACCTAACGGGCCAGGGAGTCTTCCATAGACGAGCTGAAGGTTCAGGGAGTCTTTCATAGACGAGTTGAAGGTTCAGGGAGCGAGCTGAAAGTCTACGTGGTTGAAATATGTGGTGAAGGGTCAGAAAATCATTGTAGACCACAATAAGCGCAGGTGAATCTTTCGTAGACGAGCCAGGGAGTCTTTCATGGATGATCTGCAGGATCAGATAGTCTTTCATAGACAAGCTGATAGTTTAAGGGGTTTATAGATGTGCTGAAGGGTCAAGAAGTCTTTATAGAAGAGATTAAGGGCCAGGGAGTCTGAAGGGCCAGGAAGACTTTATAGACGAGATTAAGGGTCACGTAGTCTTTCATAGACGAGCCTGAAGGGAGTCTCTATAGACGAGCGAGAAGGGAGTTTTTATAGAAGAGCGATAAGGGAGTCTTTGTAGACGAGCTGAAGGGAGTCTCTATAGACGAGCTGAAGGAAGTCCCTATAGACGAGCGAGAAGGTAGTTTTTATAGAAGAGCGATAAGGGAGTCTTTGTAGACGAGCTGAAGGGAGTCTCTATAGACGAGCTGAAGGAAGTCCCTATAGACGAGCTGAAGGGAGTCTCTATAGACGAGCGAGATGGGAGTCTCTATAGACGAGCGAGAAGGGAGTCTCTATAGACGAGCGAGAAGGGAGTCTCTATAGACGAGCTAGAAGGGAGTCTCTATAGACGAGCTGAAACCAGGAATCTCTATAGACGAGCTGAAGCCGGGAGTCTCTATAGACGAGCTGAAGCCGGGAGTCTCTATAGAGGAGCTGAAGCCGAGAGTCTCTATAGAGGAGCTGAAGCCGGGAGTCTCTATAGACGAGCTGAAGCCGAGAGTCTCTATAGACGAGCTGAAGCCGGGAGTCTATATAGACGAGCTGAAGCCGGGAGTCTCTATAGACGAGCTGAAGCCGGGAGTCTTTTTAGACAAGCTGAATGGAGTCGATATACGAACTGAAGACCATAGATCAACTGAAGTGAATCTCGTAATCTGACAACATCTGAAGTGAATTGCGCAACTGTTTATGAAAATATGTTCAGATCATATAAGGTTCAATTTCGCTTCTCGCTTTAACTTGCACAACCTGATCCCATAGATCAGGCAATTTCCCATTATTTTGCAATTTTTGGTCGATTTTTAATAGAAATTCGTCAAATTTCATTTCGATATGGCAACATTTGCCATTAGTGAGAAGAGTTTGTGAAGTGAGAGAAGTTATTAAAGAGAATACAAAATTTCACAAACTTTCCTTTTTTCATGTCTGGATGGAGTGAAATTCAAGTGAATGACATTTCACACGATTTTTCCGTCTTCCGCAAGCAAACAACCAGCAACTAATAAATGCGAATGGGTGTGTGTGTGTGGAGTGTGTACATTTGTGCGTGTACGTCTGTCTGTCTGTGTGTGTATGGGGGAGTTTGAAAACCGGCATTTTCTGTGGAATTGTGTGCGTATGTGTGTTTGATGTTTCTGTTTTTTGCCAAAACGAACGATAATTGGATAATATGTACTTGCTTTTGGGAAGGACATTCATCCGCAATGAGATTTCGTAATTTTCCAGTTGGTCTTACAGAAGTTTATTGACAATTATGATAGGTTTCAAAAAATATTTATCACCACATAAACATTTAATTGAGTTTAAAGATTACATTTTAATATTTTGTGAACATAAACGTTTAAAACATAAGTAATGAAGTAGTAGTAAAGTATCGAATTTGCACTTTCGTCCTTTGAAACTTCATATTGGCAAGAATTAGAATCTTGGACATGTTTATATAAAATCTATTTATGTTTATATCAATAACTACCCTAGCAGCCTCATTAAAAAAATACTCTAACTACTACAGTCTACAGTTTTAAGCGTGTCATATTGAAGAGAGAGTTTCATAGAGGCTCACTAAATGTCAACTTCATCTATGCGCCTAAAAGTATGCCAACAGATTTTACATTTCACAACTTTATAACTACAAATCCTTTTCAAATGCCTATATATGGTAGAAGAAATGTAAAAAACTATATCGGACGGAGCCGTCTATGTGTTACCCTACACCGCTATATATACTAATAGCTGTATAGGGTAGCATATAGAGGCGCTATGATTCTTATTTTTGTTCCTCTGGTTGGTTATGTGATGCATAATTCGCATGAAATCAGACGGAACTATTAATGTGTGAGCTATATCTAAATCTGGACCATTTTCAATAGGTTTCGTCCTTGAGTAAAATTTCAGTTCATTCAGACAATAATAAGGATCTGTAATTTGTTTACAAAAATACAAGAACAGACAGACGGACGGACATGCATAAATCGATTCCAAAAGTGAACGATTCGTATAAACCGTACAACAAAAATATCGATAATTGTTGATATCTTCAAAATATAATGTGCTTTTCCGTCAACTCACTGTATTTTTTACTAAATTAACCATCAGAATAAAATAGTTTCGGGATGCATTCGTAGAAAAAATGTGTTTCTTTTTTATGGCATTCGAATAACAAACTGTTCAAGAATTTCCATACATTGTTTTCAAGTAAAAAAGTGATATTTTTTCTTATCTTTAGGCATCTTAGATGGGTCCTTAAACAACTCATACCGTATATCTATATTCCATCTTTGTATTTCCGTAAAAAAAAAAAATTATTTTAAATTTAGTACGATTTAGTAGTTTCTGTTATATCCATATCAAAGTTCAAGATTCAAGCACATTTATTTTACTCACCATATCACCGGGAATAACAAAACCCACCTTGATATCCAACTAAATTTCGAGAATTTATCTCTACTCACAATACACAACATCAAATTCAGCGAATTTAGTAATTTTTGCACAAATTCAAAATAATATACTTATCTAAGGCCCCCAGCGATCCATATACCAGGATTTTTTGAAAATTGTAACTCTATTCGTTCATCCAATATCAATTGTGCTACGAGTAGTGTTATATATATATATATGGGCAATATTGCCAATTTTTTAACATAGCTGAAGCGGAGGTTCACCCCTTTATAACTCGGGAACTACTTAAGTATATGAAAAAAAGTGAATAGTTTTGGGTTAATTGATCTGTCGTTGCAAACTGTTTATGATATTGACCTCCAAACTTTTTTTTGGTGGAAGCTGTGTCTACTTTAATGTAAAAAAATGTGTAAAAACAGGTTGAGGCGAACCAGTTTTTTTATGTTCTCTATCGATTTGTGACTAAGCCACTCATTGCACGGTCTTCGTGTTAAAGTAAAACTCGAAGCCAACAAAATGGGGACTACGCCCCTTATGTATCATTTTTCAAAATTTTACCTGCATCTACCTTTAAATGATGCTGACATTTTGAAGCTCGATTTTGAGTGTTTTTTTAATTCTACTTCTAGCTTTAATACCCAAACAGGGATTTATAAAAATCGATTATAAGATTATTGTAGTCGCGAATCTGCGTAATTTGATATGTATTTTGTGTATGTAGTATGCACAGCTTCAGAGTAATACTCATCCGAAGGTGCGAATTTTGTGCGATCAAATTTCTAAAAAACCTATTTTTCGGGCCAAATTTTTAGATCTGTCAACTGAATGATATGGGTACCCGCGATCAATAAGGTTTTTTACGTTTCGGATGATATAAAATCTTCTTCGTGAAAATCCATCTACTAGAACGGCGGGAACTGGCCTTCCAAAAACACGAAATTTGGCAAAAAATGTTTTTGAAAATATCGCGGTTTTATTTGCGTTTTCTGTGTATCATTTCCGCTTCAATAAATGACCTCATACGGATTTTGATCTTTTTCGAAAAGAGAACTTTAAAAACTTCAGTCGAAAGAGAGATGTACGCAATTTATCTCAAAAATAGATTTTGCTGGCACATCCGTGGTTCTTAATGGACCACATTGAAATTGGTATAGATCGATGTATTTTTTTAGGGTGCACACCGAAATCGGATGCGCGTTAATGGCATATGGAGTTTTCGGAAATTATTCGCGTTATACGATTTTTTGGGTACTTCAATGCAACTTGTGGCACATCTTAGCCGTCAAATGAAATTTCGCAAAATATGTATGGATTGGAAGATAAACTTCAGTACTTCCTGGAAACCGCATGCGCATCAAATGATTTTGAGAATTACGCGATTTACACGCAATATAAAATGTATATTTCATAATTTTATTTTATTTTAAGATATATTCCTCTTTATAGAACCCCAAGATTTATCGGAAGGGTCTTGATATAATCCGCAAGGCGTATACTTATACACAAAAAGTGATTAGTTTTATATATGTCAATTTTTCGGCGAAATTCGGGTAAAATAGCAGAATAACTCCAACATTTTTTTCTGAAATTTCTTGTAAAAAATTAAAAAAATAAATGTGATGACATTATTTTTTCGAACCAAAAACAAATATTTTTCCTCAATATCTTGTTTTGTTGTCGCTGTGATTTACAAACCGCTACACGGACTTGTGTGATTTTGATATCATTTGATTCATCATGGTGTTTAGATTATGTAGATATTTTTAAATTAATTTTTAGGTGTGTGTATGTCATTAATATAATGAAAATATTGATGTAATCTGCTATATTTTTTCTATTTTTCTCATATTTCGCGAATATGTGCAACTTTATCGTGATTATTATTTTATTCTTATTTTACGGAGGAAGATATATATCAACGTTTTTGGTCAATATAATAAACGGCGTAATTTTAAGATTTTTTTCTTATGCCCAAAATTAAAACCTCGATAACTTTTGCGCGCATAAACCAAAAATTTGATCGCGAACGGTTTCGGAGTCAGAACATTTTTCTCTATATGTGTACCAAAAATCATTGATGTGCCACAAAAACAAAAAAGCTGATTTTTTGAAAATGGAATATTAAAAAATTGGCAATATTGCCCATATATATATATTTCTGGTATATTTCAAAATATTTTTCAGCACGATTTATACACATTGATAATCCGATTGAGACACCTTCAATTTGAACGATTCAACAGCATCTTCAATGGGTGCCGATATGCTTTGAGCCGATATGTGAGACTTCGCATTGTTATGTTCACAATAATTATACCCTGCACAACTGTCAGAGTATTATAGCTCTAGTATATCGATCGTCATATCATGACTACCTGAATCGATATAGACATGCGTGCTCTGCCGTCTATCCATTATAATCCATTAAACACAATACAGGTCACAGTTATGGGCCAATAGTCATGAAATTTTACAGAGGGGCCAAAAAAGACCCATACTGTTTTTGGTAATGATCGGTTAATATTTATAGGATGAAATATGTTATGTTTTGAAATATTATGACTGCAACATCACAAAATTGTATACAAGGATGGGAGTCTGGCCAAGAAATATGCCCTTATGGCTACGAAATTTTGATTCAGGTTACGATTATGGACAAATTCGATGCTTAAATTTTTCGATAGGGTATACAATGGACAGAAAACTTAATTTTTGTCTAGTATTCTAGTCGCTCTAGACGCCACAATTATAAGCCGAACATCACAAATTTTCCATAGGGAAGGAAATCTGACCAACTAATTAGAAGGGCCATCCTACGTGTTTGAAACGGAACAGTTGCGGCATGACAAAAACCAGCTGTTGATTTGTTTCTAAGCTAAATTAATACAGCTATGCAGGATAACTTTAACTGGTACAAGGAAAGGACCTCTCGGAGCCTTTCAATACCGAAAGAGGATTCAAACAAGGAGACTATTTGTCATGTGATCTTTTTAACATCCTGCTGGAAAAGCTCATATGAGACTCAAAGTTGAACAGAAATGACATCACACCAATGACATCGGTATAATCGGTTGAAGGAGATGGTTCAAGTCGCAAAAAAACCAACAAATTGAAAGTGCTGCGCGCAAGACCGACAAGGCTGAAAGTCTTTTTTAAGCTCGGCTTATTAAACAAATGTTCTGTCACAAGAATACATACATATATTTTAAAATCGACACAATCCGTGCTTGTAGTTTTTGCGGAATTCAACGAGAAAAAATACTTTTTTTAAGGACATTAATCGACTAAATGAGCTATTTACAACTAGTACCCTTATAGCACAAAGTTCCGCAACCAATTCATTATTTTAGCCCTACACATTACCAAGGATCCATATAGGACGATTCAAAATTAATACGCTTACGTATTGTCGGATTTAGATTTTTTTAAAATCTTCTATAGAATGTTGAACATCCAAATATCCTTCGGAACTGACTGTAATTTGTAATCTGTCCCCTAAAGGTTAATTTTTGTACTATGCCCCCTCATTTTGGGTATTTTGATGGTTCTATCTCCTTTTTTTCAATATGTAGACATATCGGGTTTTCTGAATAAAATACTTCTTGGGAGATTGTTTTAAATGTTGCTCAGTGTTCTGCCATAGCCCACTTTAGTCGTGTTTATCTTTGGTAATTTAAATGTCCTAGTCGAATTTTCCATCATAAGTGTGCATGTGTTGGCATAGTCTCTATATGGGGGTTCCAAGCTACTTTGAGTAACAACTTTACGGACAAACGTATCAGTATTTATATTTTTTCCCAAGGTCCCAACATAAACGAAAATAAAATTCAAAGACTAATAATAATATATTAATTAAATATATATTTTCAAGGGCCTATGATTGGCATACGTTTGTTAAATATATATATATATATATATATATATATATTAAGGTCCAATATCGGCGTTGTTTTTTAAAAATATTTCATAAGGACAAATATGAGCGTATATTTTTAAAATTTTCTTAAGGGCCAAATATGAACGAAATTTTTTAAACATTTCCACTCAGTGTAGATATATTAAAAATATTTTTAAAGGACCAATCTTTAGCGTTTTTTTAAATATGAGTCTAGACCTATTTCAGCGTATATTTGTTTTGCAGTCCAATAATAAGCGTATATTTTTAAAAAAAAATTCAATAGCCAAGCATATACCTAAATTTGTTAAAAATATCTTTCAACGGTAAAACATGAGCTTTATTATAAATATTTTATGTTTAAATTTTATATTAGGTTCATAACACCATTTTTTTAACGCCGGTTATGGTTTCAAGGGTCCATCATTATTAGCGTAGATATTTACAAATATTTTTAAATTCCAAGCATAAAACTGATTTTTTAAAAAATATTTTAAACACCTAGCATAAGCTTAGATTTATTTTTTTTTTTTAATTATTTTTATTTTTTCTACTATTTATTTATACATTTCTTCAAAGGCGTAAATTTTTACAATAGAAAATTTGTTTTACAAAAAAATATATTTAACGCCGTGGACCAGAAATTTTGAAATATTTCTTCAAGAACCAATAAACAAGGCTTTAAAAAATATTGTTTTACTATTAACAGGTATTTTCTTACAATTATTTTGGCTCCAACATTAGAAGAAAAACATCTTATAAGAATCAAATAAATATTATAAATAACAAAAAGTCCCAAGATATGGCAACACCAGCTACACGATAAAAAAATCTCCACTTCTTTCTCTTTTAATTATTTGTCTTTCCTAACTCTCTTTTTCTCTTTCTCTCTCTATCTCTCTTCCATGTGTGTGTCTCTCAGTTTTGTTTTGCAAATATCTCACAGGATATGAAACAGAGAATTAAAATTAACCGACGATATGGCAACATCATACAATATCTTTCAAATTCTAATTGTCAAGGGTGATGGCAAATATAGTGGTGATGTTTTTGAGATGATGAATGAAAACTATACAATTTCATCGTGGAAAGCTGCTGCACTGGTATTGGTGGTTGTTAGTCGAGTAGCATAGAGTAGAGTAGATGATAAATACAGATGATGACAATGGAGCTAAGTGGTAATACAGAAAGGAGAATAAGTGATTGTGGCAGTAGAAGGTAAGGAAGGTGGTAGTTGCCGCTGTCATATGTAGGGAAAAACAGTAAGAAATTGTGCCAAGAGAAAAATAAAACAGGATAACCTCCAAATATGAAATAATAGTGGAGGATGGTGATGATGTGAGTGTGTGTGTGTGTGTTTTTCTTAGGTGATGATGATTGCAAAGGGCGGAAAAGCAGATTGGACATCTGTTTAGGGTTTTTTAGGATATGGAAATGGGAGAAATATTTGTTATCCTTATTAAGGATATAATACGTAAATATGAATTTAATTTTAGAGTATAATTTTAGGTTCCTTAAAGCATAGATTTTATTTTGTGGTTATTTTGCCAAACTTCCCTCTCCCCCGCATGGACATTTTTTTTTTGCCGACAATGGCGTGTAAAACAGCTATCAGCCTGCCTGCCTGACATGATATCAAAGCGGAAATGTCAAAAACCGGGGAAAACCGTCAAAAAGGAAGAAAACGCAATACTCTTTCCAATAGAGACAAGACAACCTTTCCTTTTGCCAAAAAAGGATGAGATAATAAGTTGGAAGATTTTTGTAATTTGTTTCTCTGATTTGGTAAATGGAGTTTATTAAAAAAAAAACTATAAAAAAATTTAAAATTAATTTCATACCTATTTTATTGTAAAGAAGAAGAAATTTGTTGCTAATATATCCACAAATTATTTGCAGAAAAATCTTGCAAGGATGGCAATGATGTTGTTGTTGTAACAAAAATTGAACTTTTTTCCTTGGATGTAATTACAAAATTTTTACTTAGCAATTTTTTTTAACTTTAAATAACTTGTATTAATTTTTCTTAAAGGAAAACTCTCTTCATTTATTTATTTTTTGTTAAATTTTCTTTCTTTTCTTTTTAAAAACACCCAAAATTTTCTTTAATTTCAGATTTCTATTTTTCTCCTTTTTTTTTGCTTCACTTGGCAGCCAGTTGTTGGAAAAAACTCAAAATCACTCACTTCGCGTGTCTAGCGTTTTTTTCTTCGAATTTTTATTTTTTCTTCTTCTTATATTTTTTTATAATTATTTTTATGACTACTTTTTTTCTATTCGTGTGTGTGTGTTTTTTTTTTCTTCTATTTATCCGAATTATTATTATATGACGACAACGAGACAACAAACGGCAAATGTGCGTGTGTACCGCGCGATTCACTTCCCCAAATATACACGCAAATACTAAAAGTTAAAGGGTGACAACAAACACTTGGTACCCTGCAATTTTCATTTAACATATCTATTTTATCCTCCCCCTTTGGCAGAACAACAACAACAACCCGAAAAATTGTGCTGCATTATAGGGCCTAACATAGGCAAGCGGTTTGATGGCTGCTGGCTGTCTCTGGCTGTTGACAGCAGCAGTTGTGGCCACATCAACAACAATTTTCGCCGCTTTCCAATATACACATAAATCCTCAGCATTTTCCGGAGTGTGCGCACTGCCAGTTCCGAACACACCCCCTCTCTTTGATGACAAACATTGAATTCGCCTTAATTTTTCCTTTCCATTGAAAAGAGAGCCCATAAAACACACCCCTGTAATTTATTTCTACTTATTTTATGATGGGAGAGGGCTAGTGTTCCGCTCTCACTCTCTCTCTTGTTGTCACTATCACTCCCTTTATTTTTATGAGATATGAAATCGGGTATAATTTTCACTTTCACCTCCATTCAATTGATATTACCCGCTTCTCTTGGGTAAATGCATCCGAAAAAATTATTTCTCTCGCTCTGTCTCATAAATGACGAAATATATTTTAAGTAGCCAGCTGTTACACTAGCTTACATGAATATTAAAAAAACAACAAACGGATTAGGTGAAAAAATGGATTTTAGGATTTTAAAGGGTACAAGATAATTATGGTCTATCCGAACATTTCCTTCGTAGGTCTCATTGCTAACCCTAACCGGAAAATTCGATTAGAAAATATTATTAAAAAATCTAAAATTTTAAAAATCGAGCGGAGATTACACAAAAAATGTGGTCCTCCCTATTTTCCAAAAATGGACTTAAGGGACAAAATGGCGAACCTTTGAAAAAATATTTTTGGAAAATCGCCGATTTTTTTACCAAAAACCAAGTTAAAAAATAAGGAAGATCTTCACCGATTGGCTTTATCCTAGTTCATACGATACCTTTACATTCGCAGAGAAACGTGTAAAAATTTGGAATCGATTGGGTTATTAGTTTTTGAGTTATCGTGCCCGCCATTCACAAAAGAGAAAAACGCGTCTGAAGTTTGAGAAGCCCTTTAGCCGTCACTTGATGCTGACACAATAAATCGGCTATATCTTCAAGAGTTCTTTAGATTTTCTCTTGAAATTTTGTAGGGACATTTGAATTAGTGTAGATTCGAATTAAATCAAAAAAAATTTTGACCCCGAGAATGGGGGGGGTCCCCTTAAATGGACAAAATTTCAGCGAAAAAGTTTTTTACGCACAAAAAGCTTTGAATACAAAATCACAGCCACTTAGGTTCAATAACAGGCTAGGCTAAAATTTTGCGGACCCTTCATATGGGAATTATGTCAAAATATGGACCGATATTGAAATTTTCTGCATAGAACTTCATTGCCCTACCCAGAACGTGAAATGCCATATCACAGCAAACACAACCACCTAGGATCTACCAACTAAATAAAATTTGAATCTCTATTTGGGGGAGAACCACGTAAGAAGAGCAATCTCGAACTATTCTTCCGAGACAGGTGGGGACTCGAACTCAAATTATGAGTCGGAACACACAATTAAGACTAACATAACTTTCATAGAATGCCTAAGAAGGGCAACGGAGGTGGAAACAGACCACGATGAACCGAAGAAACAAGAGCTTTCTCTCCTCCGGAGAGAAAGCTGAGCCAACCCAAAATTAAAGATGACTGCTGAGAGAATCCAGCGACTGAGGGCTGCAATGCTGGCTCTAGTATCCACAAGAAGAGCTCTGCATCGGAAATTGCCGTAAATAGATGTAGGTCTTCAAATGAGCAGTAGAATGTCAAACTCGCAATGAGCTAAAAATCCCGTCCCGTCGACTGAAACATAGAGAAAACTGAGCAAAAGTAAAATTAGACTGCTAGCAAAAGTAAAATTAGACTGCTAGGAGAATCCATCGACTGAGCGCTGCAATGCTGGCTCTAGTATTCACAAGACGAGCGCTGCATCAGAATCTGCCGTTAAGATTTTCGGACTGTACGAAATAGGAAGATGACAGCAACAACTGGTAAGGAACCGCCCCGCCGACTCTATCCTACGTTCGTGACCAAATATCTCCTTAGCATTTGTAGTCGTGGATATTGCTACGAGCCGCAGCAAAAAGGCAAAAACGGATCTGAGTTTAAGAACCACCGACAAAGAGCAAATTTCGATCCAATTTTTTAAGATAGATGGGAAACTTAAAATCCAATAACGATTAGAATACCAACATAACTGCCGGAGCAGTAGAGGGGCTGATCAGATGATGGAAAATATGAACTAGGATATTGTAAAGATCACGACAAGAAAGGAACGGAGACGGAAACTGACCACGATGAATCGGAGAAATAAGAACGAACAACAGACGAAAGCCAAAAAAGATAAGCCTGACCTTTGCTCTACTTCCTCGAAGGCGACGAAGAGGATTAGGTTTCCGGAAAAATAGACAAATGTCAAACCCGTGAAGAAGGAAAAAACCTTTCTATCGGTTGTTGCAGAGAGAAATATGAGCCAAACCCAAATTAAAGGAGACTACTGCGAGAACCCATCGACTAAGCGTGGAAAAGCTGCATCTATCATCTAAAAGGGTAACCAATCTGGCTTTAGAATTCCGAATTAGGATTAGGATATGAACGTAGTTTTGGAAATTTGTTACTTATGTGTACGAAAAGTACTAAATCGTACTATAATCGGTACAGTTTGGATTTGGGTGATCCTATAGAGCGAAAACAATGACATTTGGAGTCAGGATCACTGTAGGGGTGTGGGATTGGGGTCAGGATTCAGGTTAGGAAAATATTACTTATGGGTACTAAATGGTACTAAATTTGGTAAAATTTGAATTTTAGGTGAACCAATAAAGCTAGAAACATGCAATTTGGAGTCGGGATCACTGTTGAGGTGTAAGATTGGAATATGTAGGAAGAAATGTGTACTAAATTTGGTACAATTTGAATTGTGAGTGAACCGATAGAGTTGGAATACTGAAACTTAGATTTGGGATCACTGCGGAGGCGTAGGATTGGGGTATGTAGGAGGGTATGGAAATTGGTACTAATATGTACTAAATTTAGTACGATTTGATTTTTGGGTGAACCGGAAGAGTTGGAATCCTGAAATTTTGATTTATGAACAATGTGGTAGTGTAGGATTGGGCTATGTATGAAGATTTGGAAATTGGTACTACTGTGTACTAAATTTGGTACAATTTGAATTGTGAGTGAAACGATAGGTTTGGAATCCTGAAACTTGGAAATTGGTACTACTGTGTACTAAAATGGTACAATTTGAATTGTGAGTGAACTGATACAGATTGAATCCTGAAAATGGATTAAGGATCACTGTGGGGGTTTTGGATTAAATTGGAAGTTTTTGAAATTCGTACTACTGTGTACTAAATTTGGTACAATTTGTATTGTGGGTGAACCGATAGAGTTTGAATCCTGAAACATGGATTTAGAATCACTGTGGGGTGTATGATTGAGATATGTAGAAAGTTTTGGAAATTGGTACAACTAGGTACTAAATTTGGTACAATTTTAATTGTGGGTGAACCAATAGAGTTGGACTCCTAAAACTTATATTCAGGTTCACTGTGTTGGTGTAGGTTTTGGGTAAGTAAGAAGTTTTGAAAATGTATACTACTGTGTACTAAATTTTGTACAATTTGAGTTGTGGGTGAGCCGATAGAGTGCGAATCCTGATAGTTAGAATTAGGATCACTATGGGGGTGTTAGTTTGGGTTAAGTAGGAAGTTTTGGAAATGTGGTACAATTTGATTTGTGGGTCAACCGATAAAGTTGTAATCCTGAAACCTGGATTTAGGATCACTGTGGCAGTGTAGGTTTGGGGTAGGAAGGAGGTTTTGGAAATAAGTACAACTGTGTTCAATTGTGGGTGAACCGATAGAGTTGGAATCCTGAAACTTTGATTTAGGATCAGTATGGAGGTGTAGAATTGAGATATGTATGAAGTTTTGGAAATTCGTACTACTGTGTACTAAATTTTGTACAATTTGATTGTGGGTGAACCTATGAAGTTGGAATCCTGAAACATGCATTTAGACTCACTGTCGAGGTGTAGGTTTGGGTTAAGTAGGAAGTTTTGGAAATTGTACTACTAAATTCGGTAAAATTTTAATTGTGGGTGAATTAATAGAGTTGGAATCCTGAAATTTAAATATGGAATCATTGTTGGGGTGTAGGATCGGGGTATGCAGGAAGTTTAGTTAGATGGTTGAGGAGGGTACTTATGGAAATAATGTGTGATAAATGGAAAATTTGGTAAAATTTGGATTTGGGTGAACCTTTAGACCTCGAATCATGAAATTTGGTACTAAATGGTACTCAAGTTTAATTTATGGTCAATATTAATGTGTGGATTGTTTTTTCTGACATATGAGTTTTCTCTGAAAATAAAATAATATGTTAATACATTTTTAAATATTTCCTACATTCGCTAACGAAGTTGCGGGCAAATGCTAGTAAATAAATAAAATAACTCCGTGAGTTGAATTTACTTTTGCGCGGTCTAGAAAAGAAAAGGTGAGAAAAAAAGATTTTGAGATTGGTTTCCCTACTGGTCAATGGCACAGGAAATGTTCCAACGCTTCTTCGTCTTCCCCCATGCCCTACACCTGCTGCTTCCGACGCATTCACCTGTGTAAATGTGCTTGCAAGTTGATGTATCGTGTGAGATTATGTGTTAGTCTGTTAATTTTCGTTTGGGTCTCCCATAATATTTTCATGTTGTTCCCAGCCCCTCGTTATTCCCAAGGTCTCTCTTGGTCATGGCCTCAGTTCTATCTCACACTCTCAATACAAGATTTGGGCAATCTCGTTCCTGAAGTGTTTCGATCTTTTTCGTTTCGTACGGAACTATGTCATTCATCCATATCTATATCTTATTTTAGTTTAATCGTTCATTGGTCCACAACAGTTAATTCGATCAACGTGCCGGAAAATCTAGATGAACGATTGATATATAGGCACTAGTTTGAACTTGTCCGTAACCTGGTACCCACATGATTGTTAAAAATCCGTAGTTGGTAAAATTCAGAATATCGTATACATTGATTATACCCTTCACCACTCTGTGGTACAGGGTATAATGTCCTTGTGCATATGTTTGTACCAGGCAAAAATAATCGAGATAGACCCATAATTCATTTTGAGAATATGCATTGAATCACTTTCTCAGTCGATTTATGCATGTCCGTCTGTCCGTCCATGTATTTTTGTTAACAAAGTACAGGTCGCATTTATGATCCGATTTGGATGAAATTTGGCATAGGTCACTTAATTGGCCCAAGGACGAACCCTATTGAAATTGAAGAAAATCGATCCACGTTTAGACATAGCTCCCATATAAGGGTACCCCCAAATTTTCGGTATTTTGAGGTTATTTAGCGCGTTTTTCAACTGAATTCGCTGAAATTTGGTACTTTGGGTTCTTATTGGGTAGCAAATCTCCCTACTAAAAATTATAAATATAGGTCAATTTTTTTGGATAGTCCCCATATAAGGGTATCCCCAATTTTCGGCATTTTCAGGGTTTTAATCCCATTATTCGACCGAATTCGCTGAAATTTGGTACTTTGAGTTCTTATTGGGGTACCAAATTACTCCACTAAAAATTATAAATATAGGACCAGTTTTTCTGGTAGTCACCATATAACGGTACCACCAAAATGTTTGGTATTTTTTCGACCGAGTTGACTGTAATTTAGTACGCCGAGTTCTTATTAGGTAGCAAATCTCTCCACTATAAATTATAAATATAGGTTCATTTTTTCGGGTAGCCCCCATATAAGGGTACCCCCCAATTTTCGGTATTTTGGGGTTCTTAAGCGCGTTTTTCAACCAAATTCTTTGTAATTTGGTTTTTTGTAGTCGTATATGGTAACAAACCTCCCTCCCAAAAATTATTAATATTCGCCCCACACACAAGGTCGCTTAATAGATCCAAGGACGAACCCTATTGAAATTGGAGAAAATCGGTTCAGATTTAGATATAGTTCGCATATATATTTTCGTCCGATTTTAATTTATTGATGCACGAAACTCCCAATTGTGATCCGATTGAGAAAAAATTTTGCACAGAATATTGAATTAGGTCTAGATAGTTATATGTCAAGGTTTGTTGAAATCGGTTCAGATTTAGATATAGCTCCGATGTATAGTTTCGTCCGATTTAATGTAAATATTGCACCAAACTCCCAATAGTGGTCCGAAAATTTTGCGCAGAGTACTGAATTAGGACCCGACTGATGTATGTGAAATTTTGTTGGAATCGGTTCAGATTTAGATATAGCTGCTATATATAGTTTCGTCCCATTTTATGTAAATGAAGCTCCATACTGCCAATATTTATCAGATTTATAGTTTCGTCCGATTTAATGTAAATAGTGCACCAAACTCCCAATAGTGGTCCGACTAAAGCAAAATTTTGCGCAGATTACTGAATTAGGACCCGACTGATGTATGTGAAATTTTGTTGGAATCGGTTCAGATTTAGATATAGCTGCTATATATAGTTTCGTCCCATTTTATGTAAATGAAGCTCAATACTGCCAATTTTGCACAGAGTACTGAATTAGGTCCCGACTGATGTATGCGAAATTTTTATATCTACAGGATATTGTAGATATTAACATGTCTTGCATGTACCCATAATGGTGAAGGGTATCATATAGTCGGCTCCGTCCAACTTTTGAACTTTCCTTACAGGTTTTATGTTTAACTTTTATTTAAAATATCATGTACAAAATTTAAACTCCTCTAAATATTCTTTGTCGCACAGTGTATGTAAGCGATTTATTAATAACACACATATCTATGTGTATCTGTAAAATCTTTTGTCTGCCAAATTGTCTACCTTTCGTTGCATCGGATGGATCATTGCATTCGTTGAACAAAGAAATGATCACAGCATGAGTAAACCACACTCTCATACGGACAAGTGAGTACGTATGTGGCACATTATTAAAAAAATTGCAACATACATATTTAAAATATGGACCCCCTCAATCAAAGAACTCAACATAGCTGCTGGCATCAGTATCACCACACATCCACACGCATTGCACATTATAAAAGATATCTATCTACGCGAAGTGTTGGTTGATGACGACGTTGATGATACATTTAATTTATTAACAAAATTCTTCCTGCTGGTTGTGCTACGTATCACATGCCACATTTTGTTGCTGTAAGCGGAAGGAAATATTTGTTTTTTATATGTCAGATGACCCATCTCTTTTTCACTTTGGTGGTTTGAGTTGAGTTGCGCTGGTAAATAAATTATTTCTTCCTGGGTTGTTTTCAATTATAAATTGGGATGCTACCTGCAAATAATGTGTCGGGAATGTTTGGGATAATTTACAATGGGTTGGGGGATTTTATGTGTATGGATGATGTGTTCCATCATTTATATGTATGCCATGTTCTAGGAGAATATACTAATATAATATTTTCTTATAAATATGTTCATCAAATACGTAGTACAACAGTTAGTTCCGGCATCGACTAAAAGCAAACACTCCGACAACGATGATTATGAAGTCAAGTACGGTTATAGCGAACTACTAGGGAATAAGGAAATTAGTTTGTTATAGAAGAAGTTCGTTCGTCGTTCGTTCGTCGAAAAATATTTGCATACAACTTTTTATTTGTCCTTGTTAAGGATACATACTAAATTTCGGATGTCTGTCTCACCTTTTCTACCTTTCCCCTTATATTTAGTAATTTTTCGTACAATTTCTAAGCAAAAAATTTAGGCATTATAGATAATTATACAAATTATACATACAATATTTATTACCTTAAATACTTATGTCAAACAAAATTGCGAAAAGCATAGTTTGTTATAGAAAAAAACTTTGTACCAAATTTCAGAATTCTATTTCCATTGTCACGGAATTCTCCCAAAGTATTAGCACGAAAATTTATCGAAATGACCCATCATCATACCAAATTACAGATTCATTTTTTCGGGCCAAATTTGGTCCAATATACAAAAATAATTTGCAAAAGATATTTTTGTTTTTAATTTTTAAGGGCTAGGCTTCGAACCTAGTCTCAGATAGCTATCTCTGCCAGAAAAACTGGACCTAGTTCCTGTCGTTGCATTATTGGACTAGTTCCAATGAACTAGTTTGTACCGGAACTATCCAACTCTATTCTTAACACTTCACATGATAACACCCATCTTAAATGAGTTTTATTTTCTGACGGAAAAAATAAAACTCCTGAAATGATTTTTATCTTCGATGGAAAAAATTACGACCAGTCAAAAATCAATGTTTCTTTTTTTTTTTTTTTTTTTGTTTTCCTCACATGGGTATTGAGAGTGTTTTCTCAAGATCAAATAAAAAAATAAGCGGAACCATTGTATGTGAACGATGTAAAAATCATGAAACTTTCTGAAAGAAATATTATGGCTTTGTGCAGGCCCAAGAGTTTGTAACGTCACGAAATATTGGTAATAGACCCACCTTTAAGTATACCGATAGTCATATCACGACTAGCTGAGTCGATCTAGTCTTGTGTGTACGTCCGACCGCTGCCCATTATAATTTGTAAACACGATACAGCCACAGTTATGGGCCAGTGGTTACGAAATTTTGCATGTAGGACAGGTTCTGGCCAAAGACCCTTGGAAATGAAATAGACCAAAAAATCTATTTTTGTCTGTTTTTCTGGTCGCTCTAGAAGCCACAATTATGATCCGAACATCACGATATTTTGTATAGAGAAGAGGATCAGGCCAAAGAATAAGCGTGTTTGTTTTGGTAGTGATCGGTCAATATTTAGTGGCTCAAATAGAACCGGACTTTTGTGTGAAAAGTTACAACTTTTGCATTTTTTTTTTTTTGGGAATATTTTTACTCCTGAAGAACGTAGACCGGAGAAGTGAACAGTATATCCGTGATCAGTGGTTGACCTTTAAATTGAGCCACTATGGGAGCTACCGAAACATGGACCTATATTAATCATTTATGGTAGGGTGATTTTTTACCCAATGATAATCCAAAATGTCAAATTAGAAATAATGTGGTTGTAAAACGAGTTAATGGGGGCTACCCTAAAAAGTGGACCAATATTGATGATTTTTGTAGAAAAAATGTCTACTAAAGAAGAACCCAAAATATTGAGTAAAGGATATATCCGTACAATTTCTTTCTAAAATATTTATAGCACTTTATTTGGCATCTTTTTTAATTTTTTTAGCACTTTTTTAGAATTTTTTAACAATATCATGCACTCAGTCATAATTGTGTTGTTGTAACCCTAATGTTGGCAGATGTCATTTCAAATAAGTCACCGATCTATGTCCCACCTGTTCTTACTTAGAACAAACCACACCTAATATTTAGGAGTAGCCTTCGATACTTAACAAAAACTAAATTCACTTGTACGATGCCCATTTCTGGGCTTCAGAAATGTTTGAGGGCTACCGACAGATTGAGTACATTGATGACGTACTTAATTTCCAATATTTCTACATGTTCAGTTTGACATATAAATTGATGATCGACGAAATTTATCACGCTCATTTGTATGAAAGACTTTCTCTCGATTTTTTTTTCTTCTACCCAAACATTGAAATGGTTGGGAAGATCATTGATTCAATGATCTTGTGAGCTCTTTAAATTATTGTCACGTGACTCTCTCTCTTTGCTCTGCTCAGTGTTAATGTAGTGACTAAAATAAACTGAAATGATCCTTTTGAGAATATGCATAGAATCACTTTCTAAGTCGATTTATGCATGTCCGTCCGTCCGTCTGTCTGTCCATGTTAAATAGTAAAGAAAGTACAGGTCGCATTTATGATCCTAATTGGATGAAATTTGGCATATGTCACTTATTCGGCCAAGGACGGACACTATTGAAATTGGGAAAAATCGGTTCAAATTTAGATATAGCTCTCATATATATTTAACCGATTTAATGTAAACGGACCCTATATATCTTTCGATTTGCACGAAATTGGGTACAGCGTGTAGAAATAAGCCTAGAACGATGTGTCCAAAGTTTCGTGAAAATCAGTTCAGATCTAGATATGGCTCCCATATATATTTTCGTCCGATTTCATGTAAATGGTGCACCAAAGTCCGTATATATCTTTCGATTTGCACGAAATTTGGCATAACGCACTGAATTGAGCCTAGAATGATGTCTGCCAAGTTTCGTGAAAATCGGACCTGATTTAGATATAGCTCCCATATATAGTTTCGTCCGATTTCATGTAAATGGTGCACCAAAGTCCCTATATATCCTTCGATTTGCACGAAATTTGGCATAACGTACTGAATTGAGCCTAGAGTAATGTCTGCCTTGTTTCGTGAAAATCTCTCCAGATTTAGATATAGCTCCCTTTTATTATACATTTATTTTAAGTAATTAACGCACCTAGGAACCAATATGCTGATAGGAACAAAACGTTCTGAAATTAGTATAACCTAACCTGTGACAAGTTTGTTTGAAATCACTTAATATTTGGATAGAGCTTCCATATATATTTTCGCCAGATTTCAAGTAAATTGGGCATCAAACTCCTCATGTTAGTCAGATTGACATCAAATTTTGCACAACTTACAAAATTGAGCATAGAATTACGTAGTTGCGTTTTCTAGAAGTACAGAAATAGCCCAACGGATGACCTATTTATATTTGTTTGAAGTCGATTTACATACTTTATGGATAGATCTATGTCGATTCACAATTAGATAAATATCACATATTTTATTTCATCCAATTTCATGTTAATAGTCCTGTTTAATATACCCATAGTGGCGAAGGGTATCATATAGTCGGTCCCGTCCGACTTTACTACTTTCCTTACTGGTTTTTAAATACGCTAGATTCTAGGTCAATTCAAATAGGTCTGTATTGAGCAGAGTGGTACAGTAGAAATACAACTCATCCAAAAGTAGTTAAGGAGATTACTTTTGAGGTTGATTGTTAACCACTAAACCACATTGTAAAACCATACCTAAATAATCAAATCCATCGATTTACCGTTTTTAGATTTTCATTCGTCTCAAATTCTCCATAAAATGGTTATAACATTATGTAAACTACAATTTCTCCCACTGTGCACTATTATCTCAAATAGATGCTGACCACCGCAATGTTCATTAATGTGACACATATTTTCTCTTTCTCTCTCTTTCCCTTTTCTTTATCTGCCTTTTGTGGTATTTGAAAATATTTTACAATCAAATAAAAAATAAATGCCACAAAAATACTCAGTTAAAGTCCAAAACCAAACAAAAAACTATTTACAAATACAAAATTGATAACAGGTTTACCCATACACCTGTATAAGCGCTAAAGCTCAGCTATGCACACCAACATAGGTCATGTCAATATTTATTATAAATTGGTCCAACTCTCGTTTTTTTTAAACAATTTTAAAGATGGATAAAGCATAAAACTACTGGCCTTCAAAATACAGACATACAGACAAAGAGGTGTGTATTCGTATGCCGTTTTTTATTAGACTCTTTGAAAATATCGGAAGAGTGAATGAAGATGGCTACCCGTGTGTGCCATCAAAATTTGTTGTGATGGATATAGAACAAACGATTCCATTGATGAGGAAGCAAACAAATAAACAATTTTCAAAATTACAAAAATAAAACAAAAAACAATTAAAATAAAAGATGAACCCTTGTTCGACCTTGGGGGTTATTTTCAAAAAAAAAAAAAAAAAAACTCCAGACAACAAAGTTTGTTGTCGTTGCTTCTCATGTAAATGATCATCATGAGAAAGAATTTTTATTGTCATTTCAAAATCTTGATATTGGCTGGTGTCTATTTGGCCAGCTAATAAGAATTTTTATTTTTATTCTCGCTATCATTTAAATATGAATGATGAATGATTAGTTCCAATTTTTATGGGGATTTTGGTGTTTGTTTTACTATTATGTAAATCAAATTTCTGACCTTGAAATTTTAGTGATTCCGGATTTGATGATTTTAAATCCGACAGAAGAATCTAGATCTCATTTTCGTTAGAATGTTCTATATTTGTTATGTCGTAGACCATATGTACCAAGTAGGAAATTTGCTTCGTCATTGTGTTTCATCAGTTACGATATCAAACAGTAACAAAATTACAGTTCAAAACAAAAATGCAACTCTGCCAAGCATAAATATAAACAACAACCTGAAGTTGGCTGCAGCTGATGGAGTGAGAACTGCCAACACGAGGCCTATTAATTAGGTCATACAGGGGCAGTGTTGCCAAAACTTTGTCATTAAAAAATGCTAGATTTTGTTTAAAAAAATGTTAGAAAGTGCTAAAAAAATTAAAAAAGTGTCAAATAAAAGTGCTAAAAAGTTTATAGAAGGAATTTCGCTTATAGCTAATAATGAAATCTGTATTTCTTAAAATTTGCTTGCAAGACCTGGAAATATTCACCTGATATCCTATTTATTCATAATCAGTATAAAATTCTATGTCGATATAGCCATGTATATATAGCTCGCAATATTAAATATAGATCTTTGAAATTCTGCACATTGCTAATATTCCTAGGATGGTATTGAAAATGGGACATATGCGCCCCCAACCGGTTTAGCTATAATTTGATATTTTGGATTTTCATTGGAAACAAGTAAAAAAGTATCAGTCGGTGTTGCCATAGGCTGTCGGTGTTTCCGACAGCCTATGGTTTGCGGAGGTCTTCGGAATTACACACAGATTATATTATTAGCTTTATATAAGAAATATGTTTTTAACAAAGAGGTTTCGGATTTATAAATATTGAAAATTTGGACCCCTTATGGGTGAGGTACCAGAAGGAGTGGACCAATGGGTCCCATCTTCCTACTTTACCTAGGCTTGGTGAAGATAATAGGTTGTACACAGCTTAGTTAAAATAGGATAATCCGTTTGCGTGCTATTATAAAATTAGTTTTTAGCACAATTTTTACCATTATGTGGGGGAGGTACCAGAAGATATTCACCATATTCGAACTTAAACTAACTTTGGAACAAATATTAAGTGCCAAGTTTGGATGAAATCAATTATTCCCTTGGAGAGTTATTGTGCGCACCAGCCAGACAGACAACGGACAGATGGTCATGCGTAAATCGACTCCCAATTTTCTGAAACGGATTTCGTCCAAAGAAACATGGGGTCTAAAACCAATATTTCGATGAGACACATTTTCACCCTCATTAGCCATAAGGCTGAGAGTATAAAAAATCTGCCTACCAAACATTATCAATATGGGTCCACGTTTTGGTATAGAGCGGTACCTCAATTATTCGGTGGTTTGGTGACTTTAGGCACGTTATTCAACCGAAGTGGTTTCAATTTGATATTTTGGATTCTCATTAGGCAGGAAATCTCCATACCAAGCATTATCAATATTGGGCCGTGTTTCGGGGTAGCCTCCAGAGAGCAGTCGTGGACGTTTTTTAATAGAATTGATTGTAATATCACATTGCGCGTATACTTCGGAGGCGGGTTTAAAGTTCCGACCTATTTTCGTTATTTTGAGGGGTTTAGCCGTATTCTCCGTTAGGGTAGAAAATATTTATGCGGACAATTTCTATATTTGATCATATACATCATATAAAATTTCCGTCCTATTTGCATACTTTTTAAGGTTTAAAACCCTTTTCCCCACCTTGTTGGCTGTAATTTTTCGAAGTAGGTCCATTTTTTGACATAACTCCCATATAAAGTGGGACGTGACCCATTTTTGCTAATATGAAGTGGCTATAATTTGACATTCCAGAAAGTTTATAGTTTAGGTTCACGATTGTTTTTTTTTTTTATTTTTCCAAATAAACAACCTAATACCAGACAATGTCACAGTCACCATATGGCTCAATAGGCCTATGCGGGGGCTTACATGCCAGACTACAAACCGATGGTTTTCGAATATTTGTAAAAAGAAGCTTACATCCCATTCCAGATGAAATGCAACCTAAAACTTCTGATATTCTCGTAAGCAATTTCGACATCAACCCACGACGATTGCTCACCCGAGGGGAATGACAACACTAAATATATAAGCAGCTAAGATTCCAACTACTGTACACAAATTGAAGTAGGCGCAGTTCCTAGGCAACGATATAGATGGCAGCTCCATAACTACAATAACTACAATAGCCCAATCAACTACTTAAGGGGAGCCCCCCATTCTCGGGGTCAAAATTTTTGTTGATATAATTCGAATCTACACTGATTAAAGAATGTCTCTACAAAATTTCAAGTGAAAATCTCAAGAACTGTTGAAGATATATCCGATTTATTGTGTCAGCATCAAGTGACGGCTGAAGGGCTTCTCAAACTTTAAACGCGTTTTTCTCTAAACATTTTTTTGCGAATGGCGGGCACGATAACTCAAAAACTAATAATCCAATCGGTTCCAAATTTTGCAACGTTTCTCTGTGAGTGTATAGCTATCGTATGAACTAGGATAAAGCCAATCGGTTAAGATCTTCCTTATTTTTTAACTTGGTTTTTGGTCAAAAAACGGCGATTTTTCAAAAATATTTTTTCAAAGGGCCACCATTTTCTTAATTTTAGAGCGAAGTCAATAATCCTAGTTCATACGAGAGCCAGACATGTACTCTTTCTAACACCGTTGGAATTTTCGGATTCCGATGTTCCAGTGAGGAGTTATCATGCCCGCCATCAAAAATAAGGACTTTTCTTTAATTACAAAAAACAACAACAAATTTTTTTTGTAAATTATTTTTCTTCTATTTTAAATCTTCAATTATATATGTGTAATGTTACAAACCTTAACAAGCATTGGTATGGATTTAACAGCCCATTGAAAATCTTGAAAAATTAAAATCGTGAATGGGGTGGGGGGGTTCCCTTAAACTACAAAAACATGACCGGACCTTTATATAAGGACTAATGTGGAAATATAGGCCTTTTCTGAAAGAAATTATCCTACTAGAACATCGAATGCCATATTACAGCCAAAATACGGTTAAACCGAAAATTGGGCGATACTGTTTAATGGGGTGCTTGTATCGATTTTTTATACAAAATCGAATATGGAATTTTATTCTCATCAAAAATATATAAAACAGAATGACAAATTTAATATACACTCCTCCTTATGGTGGAATCTAACGCTTAACAAATTATTCATGGGGAGATCACCTACCAACTTATTCGAATGGTAGTTGGGGGATGACGGTGGAATGAAACCAAACTTTTTAGTGTAAAATAGTAGGAATATGAATCCGCAGAAACTTAGAGCTCAGTGGAAGTTGTAGGGTAGGTCGGCCCCAAGCCGACAATACTGCTCCGCTCACTGGTTATATATTAAATTTTGTAATTCCGTTTGCGACACCTCGAAATAATGATTATTTCCTGATAAGAATAAAATTGTATGCCTAATTCGCCAAAAGTCGGATGGGACCGACTATATGATACCCTTCACCACTTTGGGTACATAAAAGAGATGCTAATATATACAAAATCCTATAGATAGAACAGACATATAATCTTTAGAGGACCATTGAAATGGAATTGGGCGAAACTAAATATGGGATTATATGGGTACCGGGTCACCAAGGAATCATAGGAAAACGATATAGCAAATCAACTAGCCAGGAGTGCCATTGCACTACCCATACTAGATGTGTATACCGCCAAACCCTTCAGTGAAACACGCCAACAAAATGAGAGAATGGGCACATGAGACCCACAAAACTCGTTGGGATAATGAGGGGACAGGAAAAATCACCAAAATATTATGGGGCGACCCAAGTGAAGACAAAACTAAGCAAATGCTAACAATAAAAAAAAGAAATAACACCTCGGCCTGAAGCCACATCTACTCAAGATTGGATGCGAAGGAAGTAACGAGTGCAGAGCGTGTGGGGAAGACAGTGAAACGCTGGAACATTTCCCAGCATTTACATGCCTTCGGAGACAATTCTTGGGAAATGACACTCTTCACGGACTAAGCGATCTGAGAGGGTGTGAATAGAAAAGACTGAAGGAGTTCGCAAAAAACACGGAATTCCTAGATACATAGGGAATCAAACCCAAATGTTTTTCTTTATATTATACACTTTCACTAATTCTTTCACTAATTCTTTGTACTTTCTCCGCACATCTAGAGCGCACAACAGGCCTCATATAGCTTAAGTGTATGTCCTTCTCATGTTGGACCTAACCTAAATGTGGGATCTACATAGATATTTAAACCAATTAATAAACCCATACACATCCCATTCTGAAATCTATGTCAATCGGATTCTTTGATGTACCATTGTTGTAGGAAATCGAGCAAAATAATGTTTGCGAAGCTTTATGTAAATTTGAACCTAATTGAGCAACCGTGGCTTATAACATTTGGTATGTTCCAGCACAGTGACTGTCCACAATTTTATCTCGTCTATATGGAACAGACGTGGGCTCCACGGTACACCATTTACTTAAAATCAAACAAAAATATCTATGAGAGATATGTGTAAATCTAAAGAGATTTTTGAAACTATAATGCAGATCACTCTAAACATAGCTCTACCAAATTTAGTGTAAATCGAATAAACAAAGGCTCTTCGGTGCACCATTTACATAAAATCGGACGAAAATATATATCGGAGCTATATCTAAATCTGAAGCGATTTCAAAAAAAATAAAAACTTCACGGACATCAAACTGGACTTAAATCAGTGCGCTGTGCAAAATTGCGTCTCAATCGGAAAAATATATGGGGGTTGGTGCACCATTTCCATAAAATCGGACTAAACTATATATGGAAGCATACATCAATATGGACCTATTTCAGTACGTTGTACAAATTTTTGTTTGAATCGGACAAATAGTGGGTGTTTGGTGGACCATTTACAAAAAATCGGATGAAATTATATATGGGAGCTACAATTAAATCTGAAGCGATTTTCTCCAATTTCAATAGAGTTCGTCCTTGAGCAAATAAGAGACATGTACCAAAGTTCATCCAAATCGGATCATAAATGCAATCTGTACTAAGTTCACAAGAATACATGGAAAGATCTGTAGTGATTTTCATACAGTTCCCATTTAGGTTAGGTTGAAAAGAGTGGTTAACGCCACCACATATCTAATAATAGGATATACACTTAAGTCAGTCAAAGGCATGCGCCTAAAAAGGAAGAGAGTTTAAAAAAATCATCACAAGGTTGGACTTCTTATACTTCTAGAAATTCTATATTCTTAGTGAAGTCCTTCAGACTTTTCCCTTCACACTCCCTCTATATCGAAGAATTGTAAAGACGGGGCAGTGGTATAGGAAATGCCCCCGCGTTTCGGTCTCTTCTCTACACGCTCTACACCTGATTCTTCCCTATCATCCAATCTTCTGTACATGTAGGCTGAAATATCCTGGGAAAATACTGGTTACTTTATTGTTAAGCTTCAAGATTAGCTTAGTGGTATCTTCATTCGGATCGATGCAATTGTTTTTCAACCGATTTGGTTGTAATTTAGTATTATGATCTCATTTAATAATTTGGGTTGCAATTTTTTTACAAAAATTGGCCTGTGTTCCATATAACGATAACCCAATATTCGGAGTTTCCCGTATTTAGATTCTCATCATAAGCAAATGTTCGTACTAAAATATTACCAATATTATGTCGTCTTTCAGGGTAGACCCCATATAACGATACCCTCTAATATTCGATATTTTGAGATTTTTGGATGCCTTTCTTCCAAATTGACTGTAATTTTACATTTTGATTCTGATTGAATGGAAAATCAAAATTGGTTCAAATTTTGGGGTTGATCTATATATTGGTACATTTCCAATTAATTCGTATTTTTCGGATTTTGTATATGTTTTTCTACAGAATTTTTATTTTTTTGGTTCTCATTTTTCTGGTTCCTCTCAAAAGTTATCAATATCGGTTTAAGTTTTACTACAGATCCCATATTCTCGGTATTTTGAAGGCTTTAGCCTCATTTTTCCCACCGATGTTTCTTGAATGCTGGCATAAATATATACCGAAAATGTCATAGCTCTCATTGAGGGTAGCGGCCCATAGTCAATATTTCGTAGGGTTTAGCCGTATTCTTTCCGACCTGAGTGTCAGTAATTTGGAACATTAATTCAATAACATTGTCCCCATATATAAGTTCCCGACCGATTTAAAGAAATTTTGAATGCACTCCATGGTTTATTGTTTAAAATTGAACTTTTTTTAAAACTTTGGACAGGTCAAAAATTCCACTTCAATTTAATCATGCGATATGCAAATAGTCAATACATTCCTCCATTAAAAATACAACGCAATAACTGTTTCTCGTGTATTTTGTTGAAAAAAATTCTGAAAACAAAACCATTACAAAATGACGCTGAGCTGTTTGATTTTCATAATTTGCTGGTATTCGAATAGTTTTTTTAATATAAAAAATCAGACTGCTATCAATAGTTGTATTGGTGTGGCTGGTGATGGTGATAAGGTGATTTTTGTTATAGCAAATGCTAATGGGGATAATGTTTAGGGCATTCACCTGATTGGTCAAGGACAACCTTGACTTAGTTTGTAACCATCGACAATACGTCGAAGTCAAAGACAAAACTAACAGCAGACGAAAATAGCCCAAAAAAAATATATACGTATACGATATATGTTTGACACTGTGTATTTTGTTGAAGAGTGTCATAATATAAAAACCAAAAAACTTTGCCGATCATTGTGGTGATCTCAAAGAGAAGAAGACTACTACTACAACATTATTATGAATACAGGCAAGCAAAAAAAAAACTGATTTTTTTCACTTCAGTTTAACAGAGAATTAACGATGACTATTGGTTTTCTGTATTCGAAATTATTTAAGCTGTACCTTTTTGTTCAGTATTCGATTTTCGAATTTGAAAGCAAAATTTTTGAAAATAAATAAATCGTCACTAGTTTTTTTTCTTCTTCTTCGTCTTTTCTTTACATCAAATCTTTAATTAATTGAATTGAACCGCTGTTTGTTTGATTATTACAATGCTCGAGACAAGGTTGAATACCATTAGCGGTATTTCCTTTGTTATTTTCTTCTTCTTCTTCATTTTCTTACATTTCGACCACAACCACAATTCAATTAGCGGACAATGGCCGTTAATTACATCTTCGTAAAAATTGTAATTGCCAAACAATCAATGAATTGCATTAGGAAAAAAAAATAATGGTAAATATTTATTTAATGGCCTCTGGTGGCCTAGATTTTTGTGTCTGCTTGGCAAAAGGGCCGGTTGCCGCATAAGAATGAAGCGATAACATCTGCACTTTGTAAATATATATTTTTAAGATTTATTGAAAAATAGTAGAGTTGAGAAAAATATCAGCAGTAAGTAAGGAAGGTATATTGAAGAAATTCTGCAAAAAATGTTTATTAAAGGTCCATAGGCTTCAGGTCTTTAGGGTTTTAATGAGGTTCTGTATTTCAACATTTGGCATATATATAACACTAATTTGTTGGACTAGGTATAAACGCAATAACCTTGAGAACCCGAATTTATTGGCAGAGAAAAAGATTGGCACCCGGAATTTTCACAGTTCGCCAGATAAGCCCAAAAAGATACGGAGGACGGTAAATAACTCCGTTTGTCGAACCTTCGGTTCTTTTGGGTCACCTCGGAGCCCTTCAATTTCCTTAACCATAATGAAGCGGAGGTGCACGGATTCAGAGCGCACATAAGTCAACGAGTCCTGCTTATATGCAGTTACCCGGAAGGACATCTACAGTGGCTAGATAAACAACTACTGACCGAATAACCAAATTGGGAGTCAGCTGGAGATCACCCTGGATCGGTTGTAGAACATAAGTGAATTGAAAGTTGATAGAATACAAAGATATACCTTTTGTTCGAATACTCGAAGTAAGATCGTATATCCGATGTATGAAATAATTTTTCATTAGAATCAGTTGGACTAACAATTGGTGACATATCGTCAGAAAGTCGAGCGTGGAACACATTCTATAAAGAACAACTAGATAAACAACCACTAGTCGAATAACCAAAGTGGAACATAAACGAATTGATATTTGATAGGATACGAAGATGTACCTGTTGGTCGAAAACTCGAAAGAAGATCGTATATCCAATGTATGAAATAATTATATCCTTCACCACACTGTAATACAGGGTATTATGTCTTTGTGCATATGTTTGTAACAGGCAAAAGGAAACGAGATAGACACATGGTTCCTTTTGAGAATATGCATAGAATCACTTTTTAAGTCGATTTATGCATGTCCGTCCGTTCGTCCGTCCATGTATTTTTGTTAACAAAGTACAGGTCGCATTTGTGATCCGATTTGGATGAAATTTGACACAGTTCACTTATTTGGCCCAAGGACGAACCCTATTGAAATTGGTTCAGATTTAGATATAGCTCCCATATATATTTTCGTCCGATTTTAGGTAAATAGTGCACTAAAGTCCCTATACATCCTTCGATTGGCTCGAAATTTGGCATAGTCTAAAACGATGTATATAAAATTTCGTGAAAATCGGTTCAGATTTAGATATAGCTCCCACATATATTTTCCTTCAATTTTATGTAAATGGTGCGTCAAAGTCCCTATATATCCTTCATTTCATGTTAATGGTCCTTCAAAAATGCGACGTCTGCTAGGATTCCATCTGTTGAATATACCCAAAGTGGTGAAGGGTATCATATAGTCGGCCCCGTCCGACTATACTACTTTCCTTACTGGTTTTTCATTAGAAATAGCTGGACTAACAAATGATGACATACTTAAAAGTTCGGACGTTGAACATATTCAGAAGCCACAAATATACTCGAGGATTAAAATGGAAAACATATGGTGCAATCGAAGGCAAGGTAAATCATTGCACAATATTTGAGGACGTCGGGAACCCTTGTCTCTGACCAAAAATTAATTGTTAGGACATCAATCTTAAAATGGGTTCCGAAATAAAAATTCCGTTTATATTCGATATTTTATACCATCGTTTTCGCTACGTATGCGGTTGTCTGCACGATCGTGTCGCTTATATTGTTGAGGATAGGTTTGGAAGTTTTAACACTTATCTCTTCGATCCTTTTACCCGTCTTCTACGAAAGAAATACTGAAATATTCGCCACGATATCTATGATAGCAAACTTTACAACACATAACTGCGGCACTTGGGTGTGTCCCGCGAAATCTAGTTCTTCTTCAAGATACAAATAATTATGTCGGAGCCTTTGTAAGCGGCTACTTAGAAAACATTGACCTTTTTTGAGAGGACGGGACCGACCACAACTACCAAACATATATAATACTCGGGGTCACATTCGACAGCATGTTCAAATCGTCCGCGCAAACCACAGCTATCTGCGATAAGCTGAAAAGTAGGAACAAGGTCCTCAAGTCGCTTGCCGGCAGCACTTGGGGCGCAGATAAGGTCTGCGAATTCCAGTGATACGCAATGGAGAAATATTCAGACCTGTCAGAATGCCGCCCTGAGGACATCGAGAGGGTGCCTCCTCATGACACCAGTGGACCATCTTCATGAGGAGATGAAGATCCTTCCCGTACGTCAGCATAGCAATATGCTTTCGTTGCAGTACCTGCTCGGGTGTTTCAGGGACGATCATCCCAACCATCATATGGTGGATAGGACTCCCCCACCCAGGCGTGTCAGGAAGGATCTGCATGATCTTGAGAGAGAGGTCCAACGAAACAAAAGGGAGCCTCTAGATCAAGTTGCCTATCGAGCAGGTCTGAATGGCATTCATACAAATGCAGTAGCCGCAGCGCTGAACGGTTACAAAGTGAATGCCGTCCTTGGAGCTCACCCCCCACCCATAGCAGCTGAAGAACGTCTGCTGCCCAGACAAACCAGAGTAGTTTTGGCTCAGTTACGTTCCGGATCTTGCAGTCGGCTCAATTCGTATTGGGCACGGATTGATGACCAGGTGCAGGATGTCTGCCCAGCATGTGGTACAGGCCCTCATAACACACTGCACTTGTTCAATTGCCCAGCCAAACCTACTCACCTCACTCCGGAAGATCTGTGGTTACAGCCAGTGGAGGTAGCTGAATTTCTAAATCTGGAGACAGAAATGGAGGAAACTTAACAGAAAACATACAATTCATATAAACTGCTACAACAACAACAACTACCACTAAACTCTAAATTTCTCCGGATATATATATTCATAGTCTGGGTAATATTTCGCCACATTACCTTTCTCTTGATCGATTAGAGCTCAACATCTTGTTTGAATCATCTTTCCCAGAGTAAAAATTTTCTCCGTAAGATTCAAATTTTGTTATTTTACAGCAAAAATTTTGGTTCAGTTCACCCTCTAAACATCGACTAGAAAACCAGATAAAAATTAAGTTTTCGGTCCATTTCAAAACCCGTCCAACATGCAAAATTTCGTAACGATTGTTCCTGAATCGTGTTTACAAATTATAATGGACAGACGGGCACACATGTCTAGATCGACTCAGCTAGTCGAGATATGGCAATCGGAATACTAAAATGTGGCTCTAGGTCAAATATTTCAAAATATGGAAAATATAGCGTATATATGATGGCCATGGCAAAAAGAAAGACCTTTATTGGCCTACATATGTATGTGCCTTCAGTTGGATATTCTAGAAATTGGATGCCTTCTGCAAATCTTCTATGGACAGAAGACCGTCTTGAGGGAGAATAATTTTTTTCAAATATTCTATTGTTGCAAGATTTTCTCCATTTTGAGACAAAAAATACTTTGCAGTTCTCAATTATTTCGAAGACATTCTGCGGGTCTTCCTTGGACAGGAAGCCTACCATAGTGGGAGGACCTTCCTTATGTATCAATAAATAAAAACATTCTTTACGTCCGTTCAGCCTTTGATGGACCGCTAGACTGCACAAAAGGGTCGTTGCTTTTTTGTTGCTTGTTTTTCTCATATCCCAAACTTATGAATATCTTCTCAAGACATTCTCTTGACAGTCGATCTTCCACAAACATAGAGAGTTTTCTTAAGAGAGGGAACCTTCAACAGACCTTCTATATTCGTATGATTTCCGACAGGAACCTTCTGCAGTTCCTCTCTGGTCCTAAAGATTTGTTACAGGTCTTTGGAAAAAAGAAAACGTTCTCCAAGTATCCTATGGACAAGAATACCTCATAATTTAACAGAAGAAGTTCTTGTATGCGGGTCTTCAACGAACAAAATATAATCTATGTACTGAACAACTTCTGCAGAATTTTTATGGATATAGCATATTTACAGGTGTTATATTAATGGAGGACCTTCTAATTTTTTTGGCAAAAGATTCTTAGTAAAATGGATTATCTAGAGAATATCATCTATGCACAGAAGAGGAGGTCTTCTGTCTGTATTCCGAAGATCATCTGTATGCACAAGATTTAATTCTGTTTATATTTTGAAGGACTAGATATTGTATTTCATCTATTACACGTATGACAAAGCTATTCTGCCCACATAAGAACTGTAGCAGATCTGTCGAAATCTACCTTCTATAGAAGATCTGGAAAAATCTTTAAAAAAAATCTTAAAAAAACTCCTGTCTATAGACTTTAGAAGTTTTTCTAGTCTTAAAAATGCCTTTATTACATACACATATGTCATTATAAGACCGTATATAATTTTAGAAGGTCTGCAGAAGTTATTGTGGCATCTTGGCTATAAACCTGTCACAGGTACTCTGAACCATAAATGACCTATTTAAGACCTTCAGTAGGGAGATTTTCTGTATTTTGAGGACTTCCTGAAGGCCTTCTATATACAGCAGACCAGTATAAATTATTCTGTTCTTCTGTAGGAGACCTACAGACGGTCGTATCTCTAGACCAGTAAGGAAAGTAGTAAAGTCGGACGGGGCCGACTATATGATACCCTTCACCACTTTGGGTATATTGTACATATGTATCCTAATAATTGCATGTCTATGTTCCCTCTTTCTCCAACATATCCTAACTTTAATTTCATTCGATCAGATTTAGAGCCGCCTGCGTAACATGAGGAAAATTTATGGAAAACGATATAGTAAAATTGATACACGCTATTCGCTACGCCGTGTTGTTAAAAATATAATCTATATGTGGTAGCTATATCTAAAACTGAACCGATTTTCACGAAAATTAACACACATCTCTCTAGACTTTATTCAGTACGCTATACCAAATTTTGTACAAATCGAAGGATATATATAGGGACCATGGTGCACCATTTACATAAAATCGGACGAAAATATGTATGGGAGATATGTCGAAATCTAAACTGATTTTCCCGAAACTCACCACTCATCTTTCTTGACTCAATTTAGTACGCTATGCCAAATTACGTGCAAATCGAAGGATATAATAGGACTTTGGTGCACTCCTTACCTAAAATCGGACGAAAATATATATGGGAGCTATATCTAAATCTTGACCGATTTTCACGACATTTAACACACATCGTTATAGACTTAATTCAGCACTCTATGCGAAATTTCGTGCAAATCGAAAGATATATAGGGACCGTTTACACTAAATCGGATGGAAATATATATCGGGGCTATATCTAAATCTGAACCGATTTTTCCCAAATTCAATAGGGGTCGTCCTTGAGCCAAATATGTGGCCTATGCCAAATTTCATCCAATTCGGATTATAAATGCGACCTGTACTTTGTTTACAATTTAACATGGACAGACGGACGGACGGACATGCATAAATCGACTCAGAAAGTGATTCTATGCATTCTCAAAAGGAACCATGTGTCTATCTCGTTTCCTTCTGCCTGTTACAAACATATGCACAAAGACATAATACCCTGTACCACAGAGTGGTGAAGGTTATAAAAATAATAACTTGGTGGCACCTGGAGGTCACCCATCACAGTTGGGGGCATCAGTTGTCTGCACAAACCTCAATTGATGACACCGAGTAGAAAGTCTGTCCAGCCTGCGGTAAAGGCCTGCACAAATTGTTGCATCGCTGTGTGAATCCCGCTGAAGAAGCTGTATTTTTTAATTTGACGATAAATAAAAAAACTGACTATTATTCGATTCTTTCCGATCTCTATAAAGATGACATTCGAAATGTCTCATTTCTTGTGAAAAACAAATGTCTCATTTCTTGTGAAAAACAACAAATACGTGTTATTGAGTCGTAGCACACCAGAAGCGTTCAGTGAACGTTCACGTAAACTGCATCTTCTTCGTCGTTGTTGTCGTCGTTATTCGATTGACGTGTAACATCGAATATGACTGTGACTACGTCATTAAATCTGCATAATTAAACGTGTGGTAAATATGGTCAATAGACCGACCAGCCGAACGAACGATTGACCATCCATTCCAATAGTCCATCCATGGCTGTGACTGGCTGTCTGACTGGCTGGTTGTCTTGCCAGCTGTCTGTCTGTACGTCCGTCTGACCAACAACGTACACAATATTATGGAATGTGACGATGATCTTGAATGCATTTCCTAGATTAAATATGTGCGTGTTTTATAAAAAAAAAAATATGCTTAACTTAATAAAGTCAGCAAGCAAGCTTATATTTTTTTTCAAAACGCGGGCGCCTCTGTTGGGTAACAAATTTCAACACAAAGAAAATTCAAATTTTATTTAATATGAAAAAAAGAAAAAAAACAAAAACTTAATAATAATAATTGAGTTCAGAAGTTAATATCAAATTGAATTCGTTTCCCATAAAAGTAAGTCGATCGCTAACGAATTCACGTGTTTTCCGTTCATTTCGCCCTACGCACGGTCCCCATTCGACCTTTGACAATGAAATTCAATTCACTTCACTTCGCAGAAAAAAATTACATTTCACTTAGTCATGATGATGGTTATTTGCTAATAATATTTTTAGCTGCTTCTGCTTAGCATTGCAAAAAGCTACGAATCGGAACAACCAACTCTCAACGCTCTTTTAGCCCTGAACATGACGCCGACAAAAATCTGAAGTAGCAAAAAATCGCCGAAAAAAAACCCAGCCATTTAAGAAAAATTGTTGAGAGCTGAGACGAAACAAAAACAGAAAATAAATAAAATAAAAATTGGCGATTTAGCATGAAGAAGCGTATAACATTGACATCTACTTCAGGTAAGTGATGAAGGGGCAAGGGGGGTGAGAGAGAACAATAAAAGTTAAGAATTAAAATTTATTAATTTTATTTAAATTTATTTCAATAAACCAAAAACTACGGAGATTCATATTTTGAAAATGTAAGGGGGTTGAAATTCTAACGTGAATCGTTGACACTGATCTAAGCTTCGAAGAGCTTGTTTTCGGACCTTTTTTTGATCTTCTATGGACAGAACACATTCAGAAAAGATCTGGTGCAGGTGTTATATGGCGTATCTTTTGAAAGAGAAGGGGGTTTGAAGGAGGAGGAGGTTGAAATTCCGATGTGAATCCTTGACGCTGACCTAAGATACGAAGAGCCTGTTTTCGGATCCTTTGTAGATCTTCCATGGACTGAAAACATCCAGAAACGATCTGCTGCAGTTGTTATATGAGTTATCTTCAAGGGTTTTCTGTAGTCGGAATCTTAGATATTTTATATTTCAAAATATCTCCTACAGGTGTCTAATAGACCAAAACACCGCACATGGGTCCTTCACAGGATAAAGGTTCGCCAAATAAAGAAGACCTACTTAAATTAAGAGAGAGAGAGAGAGAAAAAACCAGAAGACCTCCTTAAAAATATTTGTCCTACAGTCAGTAGTTTATCTTCCGAAATCCTGCAGATCCTTCATAGACCAAATCACCGGACTCGAATCATCCATGGGATAAAAGCTTACCTACAAATTCCTCATATCCCAGTAGACCTTCATTCCAAATATCTCTTCATAGACATACAGGTGTCCCATAGACCATAAAAAAAAGTTCGCCAACAAATTCCCAATATATCAGAAGACCTCCTTAAAAATATTTGTTTTATTTGTCTGAAGTTTGTCTTCGGATATCCTACAGATGCTTCATAGACCAAAACATCGTACACGAATCTTCCAAAGGACAACAGCTCACCTACAAATTCCCCATATACCAGTAGACCTTCATTCAAAATATATCTCTTTAGACATAAGACTTCCTACATTCGGAATACATGTCTTCAATGGTCACAACCAAAATCACCAACAAAAGATATTTTACAGATTTTCCATAGACCAAAACACCCTATAAGTGTTATCCATAGGATAAAAATGCACCTACAATTGTTCATATATCAAAACCCTCTTCCTTTAGATCTTTCATTAACAGAATACATTGTACAGCCAGATGGGCTTCTTATGATATTTTATCGATTGAAATCCACCTTCCATAGACTGAAAATCTCGAGCAGGTATGCTGTGAATTATATCAATCTTTTAAGGGTATAGGACCTTGTGTAGCGCTACCAAAGTCGGAATACATCCATCAATTCCTTCATAAACCAAAAGACTTTCTGCAATTCATCCACGTACCTACATACCTCTTTATACAGAAAACCTCCTGCAGATCTTCTATAGATGTCAGACCTTCCACTAGACTTCATTTGACAAAAGACTCTCTTCCCAGGACTTCCATGAACAGATGATCTGATTCAGGTTCTCTATAGAAAAATACCTTGTTCAAGCCTTATATGAACATCTGTCCAATTTATGAACAGAAGACAGCCTTGTCAGACCGTTTATAACCCATATGCAGGTCATTTTTTTGCACATCAGGACTTCTATGGACAGAATGCCTTCTAGCAACAAAAGCCTATGTAGAGATCTGTAAAAATAGACAGAAGATTTCTGTAGACATCTGTGAGCCGAAGAAACTTTATGCTTCCCGTCATCTGTAGATTGAAAAACCTTCTCGAAGTTCAGGCTTTCTAAGATCAGGAGACCTCATTCAGCTTTTCATATAAACACAAGAGGCGTATTAGGGACAATTCGGTTGAAAAACGCGCCCATACCGAAATCTTGTATATTTAGGTCCTCTACGAACCAGAAGGCTCTCTATAGATCGCTTGATTTTCTATTGATCAAATATCTCAGATATATTGATATAACGTTTTTTTCAGGTCAGCTATAGTCCGTACGCTTCCATCAAATCTTCTGTAGACCAAAATGTATTCTGCAGCTTTTCCATTAATAAGGAGGCCTCATGATTGCTAATTTCTCTGTGGACAGAGGAATTTTTGCAGATTTTCTATGAACAGAAGCCCTAGTTGCTGGTATTCTATGAACAGGCGAAATTTTGCATATGTTCTATGGACAGAAGGCCTCTTTTGTGGAAAAAAGACCCACTATAGGTCTCTTAAGGTCAGAAGATCATCTTCTGTGAACAGAAGGTATCCTTCAGACCATTTTCAGGTCTCCTGTGGACTGACGTCGACAGACGTTCTCTTTTGCGGACAGATGTTCTCTTTTGGGGGAAAAATACCCATTACAGGTCCTTTTTTAGGTATTCACAGACCGAATAATAAACATGCAGATTCTACTCCTGATTCTCTGAGTCTAGGAAACCTAGACAGACGACATCTACGGACAGAAGTTCTCTGGTAAGAAGACCCACTACATGTCGTCTAAGGTCAGAGATTCATCTTCTGCAGACTGAAGGTCTTAAGGAGGCCTTCTGTTCACCATTTCCACGTCTCCTGTGGACTGAATGCCTTCTTGAGGTGTTTTATTGACAGACTCCCTTCTGCAGGATCTCAGCAAAAATAATAACGTTCTCTAGGTGTTTTAATGACTTCTTTGGATGTTTTATTCACCGAAGGCTTTTCGAAGGCTTTGAAATGTCTAGGTCGACTACAGACCGAATACCCCCTGCAGGTCTTTAAGAGGCCTTCAAAGACAGAAATCCTCCTGTTGGTTCTACGAGTCGAGGAATCCTAGAAGACTTAATGAAATGAACACCTTATTAGGATTTATATGGACAATACCTTCTACAGATATTCTATTGGCATGAGAAGATTTTTTATAGACAAAAGTCCTACTGTAGAATTTCTATAGAAAGGTGGCTTTAGATCTTCTGTAGACAGAAGAGAATTTTCAAATCTATTGTAAGCAAAAGAAGAAGAACATAAACTCATCTGCATGCTCAGAATACAAATGGTCTCACGCAGAATTTTCAAGTCTATTTTAAGCAGAATAATTTCTGCAGGTCTTCGATCTTCTATTAAGAAATTAGTTTCATCATGTTTTCCATAGAAAAAAGACTTCCTGCTGCTGATTCCCCAACGTCTAGAAGGCTCTTTGAAATGAAGCTCTTTTTTAGGGCTCCTATGGAAAAAAACATTTCTACAGGTCTCCTATAAGTAGAAGAAGATATTCTGTCTTTTAGCAGATTTTCTATAGGCAGTTGGGCTTTAGGTCTTCTATAGAGAAAACATCGGCAAGTCTATTGTAAAAACAATACTTTCTACATTCTATAGACAGAAGAAAGTCGTACGCAAAGAAAACATTCTTTAAATTGTCCTATATATGAATTGGGGGTTTCAGGTTCTCCATAGAAAACAGGGGTATTCAAAGATTGAAGTTCTCGCCACGACTATAAAACATCTATATATATATATAAAACACAAGACTCTATAAAATGAAAACTCTTTTTATCTATATATATATATATATATATATAAAACTTTGAATTTTCTATTGCATGTTTATCTATAATAGAAAAGAATCTGCATGTTTATTATAAATAGAAGACTAGCTGCAGTTTTTCTATAGGCATAGAAACAAATTTCCTTACCCATAGAAAAAAAGATTTCCTAAAGGGCATCCAAAGACAGAAGTCCTGTTGCTGAATCGCCGAGACAAGAAATTCTAGAAGACTCTATGAAATGAAGTCCTTTTTTAGGACTTCTATGGAAAAAATCCCATCCACAGGCACCCTATAAGCAGAAGAAGTTATTCTGTGAACAGAAGTCCTTTTGCAGATTTTCTATAGACAGCTGGGTTCTTCGAATTGAGTTCTCCATAGAAAAAACCTCGTAAAGGGATTCCCAAGACAGAAACCTAGAAGAGTCTATGATATGCATACCGTGGACAATAGACCTTCTTCAAGTTCCCTTATAAAAAAATTAACTTCTTCTATGGACAGAAGACTTTCTGTAGTTTTTTTTTCGTAGGCAGATTGTCTTAGGTATTCTATAGAGAGGAGAGAAGCTGCAAGTCTATTATAAACAGTAGAACATAAGTAGACCTTTCATAGAAAGAAGAAAGCCTCCTTTGGAGAAAACGTTCTTTAGATTTGCTTCTTCAGGTCCACCATAGAAAAAATTACCTTCCAAAGACAAAAGTCCTGCTTCTGATTTTTCGAGACAAGAATCCCTACAAGACTCCAAACAAAATCCGGAACTTTTTTAAGGACTTCTATGGACAATAGACCTTCTGCACAACCCCTATAGAAAGAAAGACATCTTCTATGGGCACAAGCCTTTTGGTCTTCTATACAGAGGAGAGAAGCTGAAAGTTTATTATAAATATAAGAACTTCCGCAGGTCTTACATAGCTAGAAGAAAGTCTCCTTTGGAGAAGACATTCTGTATATCTTAAATACAAATTCAGTATATCCATAGAAAAAAATCCATTATCCAAGTTTTCCTTATAGTTATGACCTACCCGTCCGAGACAGGTTCTATGTCCAAACCACCAACTGTAGCGCAAAAACCTTTAAAAAGAAACACTCAAAACAAAGACAACAACACCACAACAGCCACTCAATAATATTGATGACGTCTTCAGCTTTGAGCCACAACCATTAAACCGGCCACCTTACGATCACCGAGAATGTGTGAGTGAACCGTGTTCCAAACATAATGCGTAGACGGCGGTGGTAGACCGAATGATCTTTTTTAATGGCATGTTTTTCGATCGGAATCTATCAACAACAAGTGGCGAAGACAACAAGAAAGAAAAAAAAACAGCAACTCGGGAAACAAACAAAATCCCCAACAACAATAAATATATATGGACAACAATAACAACACCAACATCCATATCGTGTCAATTACGCTGTGTTTTGGCTTTTTGGGGCGAGCATGGTGAGTGAGCATGTATGACGGCTCCGGCTCCGAACCCAGCTCAATTGCTTGCTTGTTGTTATGCTGGGCTTTGTTGGTTGGCTGGCTGGCTGACTGGCTCAATTTTGAGTTTTGTTACCAATACAGCGATCAACTTTTAACCATCAGTCTTGACTTGGCCAGCTTAGCAGACGGCAGTGTTTTTTCAAGAAAAACTCAAACCAAACAGAAAAAATACCACGGCAAAAGAAAACGAATGCGAATTGCAAAAGTTTCGTTTAACCAACTGAAATTGAATTTCCTAAAACGAACCAAAAATCGAATACGACTAAAAATTATAAATAAACAAAAAAGAAATGACAAATTAAGAATGGTGCAAAATTAAAATTAAAAAAAAAAATTAGAAAAAAATTCATTGTGAAAATAAAAATCGTGCAAACATCAGAAAAACCCAACGAAATAATTTGCTGGTCTAACGATTGCAAAATTTAGTTTCCGTATCGAAAGAAAAATAACAACAACAAAATAAATAAATTGCTTAATACACTCTCACACCTCCAATTTTTTAATGTTCGCCATCTAATATTGTGACAGATATTCGGGGAATTTTTATTATTTTTGTGAATTCTTAGCAGCGTCACTGCCGTCTTCTTCTTCTCGTTTACATTCAAGTGGAATCACATTTCTTAACGCTTCAGTTCCGTGTTTTCAATTGGCCAAAAACAAACCATAAACAACAGGTAGGTAATGTGCAGAATAGTAAAAACAATCGTGGTGTTCAGTGTTGCCGTTATGATTTAGAAAAGAGAATTTTAATTTGGAAAATAACCAAGAGACTTATTTGAATAAAATTATATTTTTTTTAAATTGAAGCAGTTTAAAGAACGCAAATCTTTATTGATGTGGACTTTGACTCCAGTATTGGATAAAACGCAGAAATACATTTTCGCCATTTTTTGTATAAAGAAGAACCAAAACTTCTTAAATCAATTTAAATATTTGGAAAATCGGAAACAAACAATTTTTTTTTATTAAAAAATTAAACAAAAAAAATTTAAATTTCGAACGTTACTGTGGGCGTGATAGCTTTAAGAGATTAAAAGCCCATAAGAAGGACCATCAAAATTCCTAAAACGATAGGGAATGCCAGAAAAATACGAAATACCCAATTACGAACACTCAGGTTTTACTATGTTTGAACATTGATAATGTTCGTTTGTAAGAACTCTGCAAAATACAGAAATTTTGTTATATGGGGGCTATTCTTAAATGTGGACCAATATCGATAGGTATTGATCTTGTTTCTTTTTCTTTCGACTTTTTCTTTCTATATCCAATATCAGCAGGTATTGATCGATAATTTTGCTACCCAATTGGAATTCAAAATACAAAATTACAACCTATCCCAAAAATAACAAATAATGAATGGTATCCAATGTTTAGTCCAATATTTATCATTTTTGGTAAGAAGGTTAAACCTCTATATATATTTGTCGGCATATAATAAGCATATAATTCGATTGCAATTTCGTCATGCCCGTATCTGTCTGTCTGCTGTGAGATTGAAACTAGTTCAAATTAACGATTCCCGAAAGGGAACGTTCGGAACTAGGTGCGGACTCTTCGTTAAGCTAGTTCGTTTGGCTCCAGTTGTTTAGAATTAGGCAATCTCGTTCACGTAGCGGATCGATCTTTCTCGTTCCTTTTTTAATAAGGAACTGGTTCCTTAATGTTGTTCATTTGCTCCATATAGTTCCTTTACTCTTTATAGTCCCTATGCTTTTTATAGTTCCCTTGCTTCAAAAAGTTCCTTTGCTCCAAATAGTTCCTTTGCTCCATATAGTTCCTTTACGAGATCAGAATAAAGAACGATACCAAAAAGGAACGAGATCAGAAAGAGGAACTATATTAATTAAAGAGTTGGAACTAGTTCCGATCGTTCCTTTCTCGGAATAGTTTCAATGAACTAGTTCGTTCCGGAACTACCCAACTCTACAGTTGTCCCCATTTGCTTTTTTGATCCAATTGTTTATCTAGATCTTCATTGACCAAATTAATTGTCGCGTACCAATAAACGCTTAGACTAAAGGGATGTCTGGAAGTTAATGAATGGCCTATGTGTGAACAACTTATGAAACGAGATTGCCTGTTAAATCACGTCTGTTAAAATCACGATAGAGATCACTATATTTATGATGGAAACTTGAAATTTTGTAAATACATTGCTAGTACATGTTTGATATTGGAAATGGAATATATCCATCCACGCTTTAGTTCTGCCACATATGTTTTTACATTATGAAGGTTTTTGTCGGCATTTCCAACCGAAGAGATTGTAAATTGGCATTTCGAATCCATTGATCAGCATAAAATTCGATGGTAAATTAGTGTCCATCATTCTGTCTACCTGTTGTGGAGTTGAGTTGCTCCGTAACGAACTAGTTCAAAGGAACTATTCCCGAAAATGAACGATCGGTACTAGGTCCGGTTATTTCGTTCAGCTAATTCGTTTTGCTCCAGTTGTTCCCGTTTGCTCCTTTGATCCAATTGTTCTTCATTGACCAAATTAAATAATATGTACCAATGAACTATTGAACTAAACGGAACTATGGAACTTAATGAACGGACTATGTGTGAACAACTTATGAAACGAGATTGCCTGTTAAATCACGTCTGTTAAAATCACGATAGAGATCACTGTATCTATGATGGAGACTAGATATTTTGTACATACATTGCCAATACATGTTCGATATTGGAATCGATCCACGACTTAGTGCCGCAACATATTTTATTGGCATTTCGATTCCATTGATCAACATAAAATTCGATGTCAAATTAGTGTCCGTCACTTTGTCTGCCTTTGTAGAGTTGAGTTGCTCCATAACGAACCAGTTCAAAGGAACTATTCCCGAAAAGGAACGTTCGGTACTAGGTGCGGTTCTTTCGTTCAGCTAGTTCGTTTTGCTCCAGTTTTAACCGTTTGCTACTTCGATACAATAGTTCATCTATATCTTCCCGTCATTGACTGAATTAACTGACGTGGATCTATGAACGATTGAACTAAAAGGATTAACATTCAGGGTTTCAAATGAGCCCAGACTTTTATGTTCTGAAGGACATAGACCCGATATATTGATAATATATCCAAGAGAAGTGGTTGACCTTTAAATTGATACCAATTATATTATTGTAGAAAATCGGATGTGTGAGTTATACGCGTCTACCAATTCAGATATTGTTTAGTATTACCATTACCACACTAGAGGGAGTAAATGCAGCGCTGATGGGTAGGACATTTAGCATGAAGGAATGTTCCAACGTTTCGATCTCTGCACGGTATGCTTTTACGACACATCTAATCTAGCTCACTGGGTTCCGCCAATAGGAACGTTTTCTTTCCAAATCCCTCTTTATTCCATAACCTCAGTTCATTGCTAGTTAATATGATGGAAATGTGTCTCTTAATATATTGGTTTTAGACCGCAAAGATTCTTCGGGCTAAATCCGTTTCAGACAATTTTGAGTCGATTTACAAGTGAAGGGCCGCTCGTCTGTCTTGACGACTGGAGCGATTGCAGGAATTAACCAGTCTCATGGAATCTTTGCACATCGTAGTATTTCTTCCAAACCATATGTTCGAAGATGCGGAATACCGATCCACCGCTTCTGGTGCCTTAAGCAAAAAATGGTCAACATTTTGCTGAAAAAATTTTATAATATCATGCGAATAAAGTATCAGTTTTGACCTAAACTTTGCACAAGCTAATACGAAGTATTTTTACCAAGCCTAAATCTAGTCTGAAATGTTATACTTTTTAGTTATCCATTTATAAAATGGCAACTCTGCACTTATGGAGAAAGAGCTTTGTTTTGCGACCACTTCTCTCTGAGTGAATCAATAAAGAATTGAGTCAATGCATTTTGTTTTTCGATTTTTTCGCCTTATTTTCTATAACAGTTGAGACATCTCTTGTCGTCTGGGTTTTCCCAACGCTAGAAAATTCAAGTGAAGTCATTTCCTTCCAATCCATTTTTGTACGAATTTTGAAGGTTTGTTTACTAATTTGTGTTTAGTTTTTTTTAATATTTTTTGTTCATTTATTCAGTTTTGCATTTATGAGGGTTGCAATTTAGCAATCGTTTATTTATTAGTTGTTCCATATTTAAGTGGGTTAGTTTTTTTTGTGTTTTTTGAGGTGTTTTTATTGATGAATGAATACCCTCCAAATATGTTAATCACATTGAATGATTGTGTGTGTGTGTTTTTATGAATGTACATATAAATGCATACAAATATTAATCATAGTCACTTAGACTATAAATATTTAATATATATTTTAAAATTAATGGCAATAAATTGAGTCAACAAATTAAAGAAATGCTATGGATGGACATTGAACCGATTCGAAATTAATTTCGGGTGAATTAAATCTTTGGACGGCAAAACAAGAAGTGTAGATACAATACACTTCCCAAGGATTTAACTTTTCTCAACAAGAAAGTTTAGAAAAGGAGGTTAACAAACATTTTTATACCCTCCACCATAGTATGGAGGGTATATTAATTTTGTTTTTCCGTTTGTAACTCATCGAAATAATCATTTCCGACCCTATAAAGTATATATATTCTTGATCAGCGTAAAATTCTATGACGATATAGCCATGTCCGTCTGTCTGTTGTAATCACTCTAGCGTCTAAACGAATGGAGATAGATCGCCAAAATTTTGCATAGAGTCGTCTTTTGTCTGCAGGCAGGTCAAGTTCGAAGATGGGTTTTATCGGTCCACGTTTAGGCATAGCTCCCATATAAGGAGCTATGCCTAATATAAATGTGGGTCCATATTTCCGGATAGCCCCCATATAAGGGTACCCCCAATTTTGCGGTATTTTGGGGGGTTGCTCACATTTTTCGACCGCATTCGCTGATATTCGGTACTTTGAATTCTTATTGGGTAGCAAATCTCTATACTAAAAATTATAAATATCGATAAATTTTTTCGGGTAGCCCCCATATAAGGGTACCCCCCAATTTTCGGTATTTTAGGGTTCTTGAGCGCGGTTTTCAACCGAATTCGCTGAAATTTGGTACATTGGGTTCTTATTGGGTACCAAATTTTCCCACTAAAAATTATAAATATAGGTCCACTTTTTCTGGTAGCCCCCATATAAGGGTACCTTCCAATTTCCAGTTTTTGGGGGGTTTTGACCGGATTTTTTTCACGGAATTAGCTGTAATTTAGTAATTTGAGTTCTTATTGGGTAGCAAATCTCTCCACAAAAAATTATAAATATAGGTAAATTTTTTCGGGTAGCCCCTATATAAGGGTACCCCCAATTTTCGATATTTTGAGGTTCTTGAACGCGTTTTTCAACCGAATTCGCTGAAATTTGGTATTTTGTAGTCGTATGTGGTAACAAATCTCCCCACCAAAAATGATTAATATTCACCCCTTGTAGGGATAGTCCCCATATATATTAAAATAGTTATCTGATTTGTTCCGTGTGTTGGGGTTGGGTAGTCGTTACGGGGAATAGTCAATTTTTATCCTACAAAGACTATTTAGCCATCTGTTGTAAGCATTCCGCCTTCCAAAGATATTGTGATAAAATAAAACTGAAACATGACGATAATGAAATATATCGGCAGACATTTAGGCATCTTCTCAATATAGTGATACCTCCTGAAGTATAGAATTGAGAAAAACAATTAAAATATTGGGTTCAAAATTGGCATATACCGGTCATTAATTAGGCATAGCCCTCATATAATGATATCCCCAAATATTCACTATTTCCTACACTATGTAATCAATATTGGTCCCCCTTTAGGCATACCCTCATATAACTTTGTAATCTAAATTACAGTAGTTTGAGGATTTTATACTTTACCGTGCGTTATCAGTATCAGTCCACTTTTTGTTCTTACAGATTTTAGGAAAAATCCCCATTAAAAATTGGTTTGTATGTATTTGGTTTACATAAATCGGTTTGTAGAATTATCGGTATATGCCCAATTTTTGGTATGTTCCCTATATTTTCATTGCATGTATCTGTCAGTATAACTTGTTAGTAGTACATATGTCAGATTATACTTTCTGGCACATAAATCATATTTACCTTCACAAAATCTAATTAGAAATATTTCAAAATTTTAAGGTGTTGTAATGCCGAAGAGTGTTAAAATATATCACTGGTTTATCATATGTCAGTTTTGTTATTTACTTGAGGAAGTAATTATAATTAATTTAATTAAATAAAATGTCACCATGCACATGTTAATTATAATTTAATTGCACATATGTTTTCGTCTCCCTCACCCTCCTTCATGGATCATAAACTCTTTATGAGGCATAACATCTGTTAGAGAACCTAGTACCGAAAAGTAGACACTGTCACCGACAAATAAAATAAATTTACTGTCTAACTATGAAGTTAGAGGAAAATAAGAGATATTTATTTTTGTGGGAATGTATGGCATTATCCGCCGAGATAGTTTCGGATCTCGCCACTGATCCTCATCACGAAGTCAGGCACCACCAAAAAGAACTTCTCATTGAGGTCGAATCGCTAGTAACGTAAGAACTTCGATTTGTCACAAGAGACATTTGGATATTAAAGTTTTTTTTTTGTAAAGAACGAAATCCGAAACTATAGTCTGCCTTACCACTCTGCGGACAATGCCATATATTCCCCACTAATAAATAGTTATTTTTTTATAAAAACGACAAACTGGGATTCAGCCTCACTATTTTGCAAAAAAACGAGATATTTATTTTTCCTTAGGTGTCACAAGTTAAAATTTTTTAGATCTAAATAAAAACCAGTGAGCGGAGCAATATAGTCCAACGGGGCCAACCATATGATACCCTACACAACTACCACGAAAATCTAACTCTCTGCGGTTCTCCGATTATAAGTCAACAACTCCACTTTCTAAACCTGGCGTAACTTCCAATTTTTTTCCTGAGGTTAATATTTACTCCATACAATAAAAATTTGGTCACTTTGGGGTTTTTGTTGATTTAACCCTCGGAATTTTGACCGACCTTCATCTAAACAGTCGTTCTGAATATTTCGTCAGAAGCACTTCACTGGGTAAAATATATATGATGCTCTGCATATAATAATGGCCTCTAGAGCAACTGGAAATCTGACATGAATGATCTTTCGCCCTAAAAAGGTATAAAACTCATAAAGGTTTTTGGTCCATTGCACCCCCCCCCCCCTTTAAATATCATCCTAACACCAGCGAAAATTATACGCGTCGTCCTTGACCTTAACCGAAACTTCATGTAAAATTTCAAAGCCATCAATATGATCAATATCATAACACACAGACACCTTTAAATATTTACGAGTAAATACAACAAAATAATTGGTATCAATTTAAAGGTCAACCACTTCTGTTGGATTTACTATCAACTTCTCGGGTCTATGTCCTTCGGGAGTAAATATATACGGCCCGAAATACCGCTTATGTAATTTTTCACACAAAAGTCTGGGTTCATTCGACCCGCTAAATATTGACCGATCTTCATCAAAACAGTCCCAATTCCAATTCCCTTCCTGGCGTATAATTTCGTGATGTTTGGGTCATAACTGTGGCCTCTAGAATGACCAGAACAACCGACAAAAAATTAAGGTTTTTCATCTCTTAAATATCTTTACCAAACCAATAGAGGTCTTCTTTGGCCAGAATTGGGCCTACATGCAAAATTTCGTGACGATTGGTATATAATTATGTCCCGTATCGTATTAACAAATTATAATGGACAGACGGACGTACACACATGTCTACATCGACTCAACTAGTCGTGATATGACGATCGGTATACTTAAAGGTGTGTCTGAGACCAATTTTTCGCGGCATTACAAACTCTTGGGGCTGCACAAGGCTATAATACTCGGACAACATATGGTCTGTTCCCGTACTGCAAGAATCTACTAATTTTTACTACGATAACGAAATTTCCTTTATGTTATCAAAAAAAAAGTAAAAAAAGTAAGTTCGGCCGGGCCGAACTTTGGATACCCTCCACCATAGATTTATTGACAGATACTTGAAATGAAAATATAGGGAACATAACAAAAAGTTGACCTATACCGGCATTTTTATAAACCGATTATGTAAATCATAATGTGCACCAAATACAAATTTCAGCTTATGGCTAATGGGGGTGTATACACTTTGATACAGTGAAAATGTGCCTCATCGAAATATTGGTTCCAGATCCCATGTTTCTTTGGACCAAATCCGTTTCAGAAAATTTTGATTTCTTCCAAACTTAGTTCATGTTCGAAGATGGGGAATATCGGTCCACTCCTTCTGGTACGTCCAACACAGGGGCTAGGCCTAGGCCTAACTGCGCGGAACAAATCGGATAACTCTTTCAATATAAAAAAGTGTAAAAGCGTTAAGTTCGGCCGGGCCGAACTTTGGATACCCTCCTGACAGGTACTACTGACAGGTACTTGAAATAAAAATATAGGGAACATACCAAAAAGTGTACCTATACCGACATTTGTACAAACCGATTATGGTCCTAATTATTGGTCCTAGATCCCATGTATCTATGGAGCAAATTTGTTTCAAAAAATTTTGATTTCATCTAAACTTTGCCCATCTTATTATTTCATCCAATATTAGTTTAAGTTCGAACATGGGGAATATCGGTCCACTCCTTCTGCTACCTCCCACGCAGGGGCTGGGACTAAATGCGGGTTACAGTTCATATATATGAATATAATTAAGGTTAATTATCGAACCTTATGTTCTAGTTTTTTTTTCGTATCTTCCGCAGATGAAATGATTACTATTTTAATATACAAATGGGATTATAGGGGACGACCCCAAAAAGGGGGCGAATATTAAAAATTTTTGGTAGGGAGTTTTGTTACCATATACGACTACAAAATACCAAATTCCAACGCATTCGGTAGAAAAATGCGCTCAAGAACCCCAAAATACCGAAAAATGGGGGTACCCTTATATGGGTGCTATCCGAAAAAATTGACCTATATTTATAAATTTTTGTGTACCTAATAAGAAATCAAAATACTAAATTACAGCCAATTCGGTGGAAAAGTACGATCAAACCCCCAAAATACTGAAAATTATGCGGTACCGTTATATGGGGGCTACCAGAAAAAGGGGACCTATATTTATAATTTTTTGTGGAGACATTTAGTACCCAATAAGAACATAATGTACCAAATTTCAGCGTATTCGGTTGAATAACGCGCTCAAGAACCCCAAAAAATCGAAAATTGGGGGCTACTGTTATATGGGAGCTATGCCTAAACGTGGACCGATATATACCATCTTCGAACTTGACCTGCCTACAGAAATGCAAAATTTCAGCTCCCTATCTCAATTCCTTCAGAAGATAACGTGATTACAACAGGCGGACGGACGGACGGACATGGCTAGATCGTCTTAGAATTTTACCCTGATCAAGAATATATATACTTTATAGGGTGGGAAATGTATATTTCGATGAGTTACAAACGGAATGACAAAATTTATATACCCTCCATACTATGGTGGAGGGTATAAAAAATAGTAAAATCTAGTAGAATCTTGCAGTACGGGAACAGACCAATAGTTGTGTAGTATATAATATTATATTAATTTCAAAACTATTAGGTCTGTTTCTTTATATTTCTAATAAAAATTACATAATTCGATTGATAGAATTTCGACCGGCGATTACAAATACTAATCTTCTATATAAATATTTTTTTTTTAAGTAAAAATGACTCTAATAATTATATATATATATATATATATATATATATTATTTTTTATTATTCTCTTATTTCACTTCACTTTACATAATAATTTCGTGGATCTTTATTGTTTTTTTTTTATAATTGATCACTGTTGTCCACAGTCACTTTTTGGCATCCTCACCGCCACTAAATCAGATATATCAGATATATATTTTGCAATGGTTTTCGATTTTTACAACATTTCACAGATTTCGTTTCAAAGATTATTTTTCATGTTTCCTTACTTTTATGTTAACTGCACAAAACTATTTATTGCCCGTCGAATGGTCACAAACGAAATGTTTTGATCGCCAGCTAAATGTTGAAAGCGTTTTTCCAATGCCCAGAAGAAATTAATGCAATCGAATATGTAAATCTGACGATTAGCCTATGGTTAATTTTTTTCCAACGTGAGGTATTACTAATTAGTTAATGTGACAGAATAGCGGCAATATTGGAGTACAGAGTACACCATATTACAGTGTTATGAAAACAAAATTATTATTATTAGGATTGTATGGAAATATTACATTTTTATTGGGAGGATGGAATTATAGATTTTGATTGGAAAATCTGCACTTGGCGTGCAGCATAATCAATTTAACATAGTTTATATTCTTTGTATAAAATAAGGTTTTCTAATTAATCTTTTCTAAATAATCTAAAAATCAGAAAATAATTTTGGAATTTATGCTTAAATAAATAAAAAATTGTGTTAACTTTTTATACCCTACACAACTATGTTGTCAGGGTATTATAGCTTTGTGCAGCCCCAAAAGTTTGTAACGCCGCGAAATATTGGTCCTAGACCCACCTTTAAGTTTACTGATCGTCATATCTCGACTAGCTGAGTCGATCTAGACATGTGTGTCCGTCCGTCCGTCTGTCCATTATAATTTGTAAACACGATACAGGCCACAGTTATGGACCAATCTTCACGAAATTTTGCATGTAGGATGGGTTCTGGCCAATGAAGACCCCTATTGTTTTTGGGAAAGATCGGTTAATATTTAGGGGATGAAATGGACCAAATACTAAATTTTTGTCGGTTTTTCTGGTCGCCCCAGAGGCCGCAACAATGGTCCGAACATCGTGAAATTTTGCATGGAGAAGCGGATCGGGCCAAAGAATATGCATGCCTGTTTGGAGAAATATCGGTCAATAGTTAGCGGGTCAAATGGACCCTGACTTTTGTGTGAAAAATGACAGAATTTGTATTCTATGGCGCATATATTTACCACTGAAGGACATAGACCCGAGAAGTTGATATTATATCCAAGAGGAGTGGTTGGCCTTTAAATTAAGACCAATTATATTGTTGTATGTGCTCGGATGTGGGAGTTACACCTAAATATTTACAGGTATCTCCGTATTCGTATATTATTTAGTAACCCATTATCACTCTGGCGATCGGAACTATAGCGCTGATCGCTTTGAATTGTTCCATGAGGTTCCAGTTATGGTCAAGGACAACGCCTATAATTTTCGGTGATGATTAGATAATAATTTTGGAATGAAGTGGACCGAAAACTTAATTTTTTGTGTTATTTTCGAGTCGATCTATAGACCTCAAATGAAAGCCGAAAATCACAATATAACCCACGGTGAAGGGAATCTGGACAATAGCTGTACTGAATACTCGTAATATTCGGAAGATATGTCAGTGTGAGGAAGAGGTGCTGTTTACCTCTAATCGGGCAAGAGGGTGCAAATATCACGAAATATTGCCCAGTCTCGGAATAAACATCCGCAGAAAATTTGAGTTCCGTGGTAGTTGTGTAGGGTATCGTATGGTCGGCCCGTCCTACTATACTGCTCCGCTCACTGGTTTTGTTACTAGGGTGTGGCCCTTAAAGTTTGTAACACTACCAAATATTGTCATAGATCAAACCGATCTAGCTGAATCGGCCATGCTATGTGTGGTGTCGATTATATTTCGTAATCAAAGTAAAAGTTGCCAGTTATGAACCAACCATGCCGTAATTTTGCATGAATTAATTTGAAGCCTAAAATTACGAAATTTATGATATATTTTTGTATGCAAAACAATACAATTTTTTGTCAGAAAGAAGAAATTGCCAATGTATGAAAGATAAGATTTTGGGCTCAATCATGTTTATACACATGGTCGGATATGTGAGAAACTCTAAAATATTTATAGGGCTAAATTTTAAGAGGACAATTTTTATAATTTACACAACTATGTTGTAATGGCATTATTGCTTTGTGTGGCCCCAATAGTTTGTAAGTTCACGAAATATGGTTATTAGACCCACCTTTTACTATACCGATCGTCATATGTTGACTAGCTGAGTCGATCTAGACATCTGTGTACGTCCGACCTCTGTCAATTATAATTTGTAATCCGGCTACAAGCCACAGTTATGGGCCAATCGTCACAAAATTTTGTATGTGGGTTGGGTTCGGGCTAGGGATACGTAGTCGAGAGCAAAAGTCGACTTTTAGACTTTTCGATGTTTGCCTCTGACCAAAAAGTCGATTTTTATACTTTTCGATTTTTGCCTTTGACTAAAAAGTCGACTTTTCGATCTTTCGATTTTGTCAAAACTTTTCAAAATCGATTTTCGACTTTTACTGACTTCTGCAAAATCGACTAAAAATTTGATTTTTGATATGAGTTATTGTTAACAGATAATGTAAAGTTCCGGAAACTAAAATTTTTGGGTAATTTGAGCTTTGTGATAAGTCGACTTTACGATTTCCTCATAGATCAAAAGTCGACTTCGACTTTTAGACTTTTCAATACAAAAAGTCGATTAATCGATTAGTCGATAGTCGATTTATTTATCCCTAGTTCGGGCCAATGAAGGCATCTATTGTTGGTAACGATCAGTAAATATTTTGGGGATGAAAGGAGTAAAAACTTTATTTTTGTCTGTTTTTTGGTCGCTCTAGAGGCCACAATTATGATGCGAACACCCAAAAGGGAATCCAAGGAATAAGCTTGACTTTTTAAACCCTCCACCATAGTATGGAGGGTATATTAATTTTCTCATTCCGTTTGTAACTCATCGAAATATTCATTTCCGACCCTATAAAGTATATATATTCATGATCTGGGTAAAATTCTAAGACGATCTAGCCATGTCCGTCCGTCTGTCTGTCTGTCCGTCCGTCTGTTGTAATCTTCTGAAGGAATTGAGATAGGGTGCTGAAATTTTGCATAGGATTGTCTTTTGTCTGCAGGCAGGTCAAGTTCGAAGATGGGATATATCGGCCCACCTAGCCTCTTGGAAGAAATAATAATGGGCAAAGTTCGGATGAAATCTAAATTTTCTGAAACGGATTTGGTCCAAAAAAACATGGGGTCTAGAACCAATATTTCGATGAGGCACGTTTTCACCGTGTTAAAGTGTAAGGTATAATTATCCTTTAAAAATTTCTAAAATTTGTATTATGGTTTACATAATCCGTTTTTAGAAATATCGGTATAGGTCCACTTTTTGGTATGTTCCCAATATATTCATTTCTAGTACCTGTCAATATATCTATGGTGGAGGGTATCCAAAGTTCGGCCCGGCCGAACTTACCGCTTTTTCATTTGTTTTGATAAAATTCGGCCAATATTTAGCGGGTCAAATAGTATTATGTCTTTGTGCCTATGTTTCTAACTGGCAAAAGGACACATGGCTCCTTTTGAGAATATGCATAGAATCACTTTTTAAGTCGATTTATGCATGTCCGTCCGTCCGCCCGTCTGTCTTTCCATGTTAAATTGTAAACAAAGTAAAAGTCGTATTTTTGATTCGAGTTGGATGAAATTTGGCACAGCTCATCTATTTGGCCCAAGGACGAACCCTATTGAATTTGGGAAAAATCGGTTCAGATTTAGATATAGCTCCCATATATATTTTCGTCCGATTTAAGGTAAATGGTGCACCAAAGTACCTATATATCTTTCGATTTGTACCAAATTTGGCATTTCGTACTAAATTAAGTCTAGAGAGATGTGTGTAAAATTTCGTGAAAATCGGTTCAGATTTAGATATCGCTCCCATATATAGTTTCGTCCGATTTTCAGTAAATCGTGCACCAATGTCCCTATATATCATTCGATTTGCACGAAATTTGACACAGCGTACGGAACTATGTCTAGAACGATGTGTGCTAAGTTTCAAGAAAATCGGTCCAAATTTAAATATAGCTCCCATATATATTATCGTCCGATTTTATGTAAATTGTGCACCAATGTCCCTATATATCATTTGATGTGCACGAAATTTGGCATAGCGTACTGAATTGAGTCTAGAATGATGTGTGCAAAGTTTCATGAAAATCGGTCCAGATTCAGATATAGCTCCCGATTTTATGTAAATGTTGCACCAATGCCCCTATATATCATTCGATTTGCATGAAATTTGGCATAGCGTACTGAATTAAGTCTGAAATGATGAGTGATAAGTTTCGGTAAAATCGGTTCAAATTTAGATGTAGCTCCCATATATATTTTCGTTCGATATTATGTAAGTGGTCCAAAGTCCCTGTATATCCTTGGATTTGCACGAAATTTGGCATAGCGTAGTGAATAAAGTCTAGAGTGATTTGTGTTAAGTTTCGAGAAAATCGGTTCAGATTTTGATATAGCTCCCGATTTTTCGTTAGGTAAAAAGTGCACCAAAGTCCCTATATATATTTCGATTTGCACGAAATGTTGCATAGCTTACTGAATTAAGTCTAGAACCATGTGTGTTAAATTCAGATTTGATTTCGCACGGGTGACTGATTGAGATTAAATTTTGAAGAGTGCGGCATACTGAATAGCGTGTATTAAATTTGCTATGAATCGATTTAAATAAGATTGTCCCATTGAACACAAACGACCCTAAATCTGCCTGAATGAAATGAAACTTAGCATAGGTTTCAAAATATATTTACGGATTGATGTTAGTCGGTTCACATATAGATAAAGATTACATATTTAAGTTCGTTCAATTTTATGTCAATGTTCCTTTGAATAGGCGACGTCTATTGGGATATATAGGATGTAGAATATATCAAAGTGGTGAAGGGAATCATAATATTAAAAAAATATGGTCTTCTCCTATATACGCAAAGTGCTGTAGGATATCACATAGTCCGTTCTCTGAGACTATCATAATTTCTTTGCTGATTTTTATAGCAAATATGTATAATTATTTTCGAAGGCTTTAGGTACTCGTGTGTGTGAGTACTTAGCCTTAGCAGGTCAAAGTCGAAATTAGAACTAAATTCTTTTTTTATTATATATTCTCTAAGCATTTAGTATATTGTATTTCCACGAATTCTAAGTAAAACATAAATGTAAAAAATCAAAATTTAAGAAATTAATATCTAACTTCCGTATTGCAAATTGGATGCCTTTGTCTTCTGGTCAGTGTCATCATCACAAAACAAAGAAACTCAAACTGTGGCAGCAGCTTCAATATATATCTATCTATATGGTAGTTTTCGTATAGTTACTAATTTTATTTATGAATTGTATAACAACAAAATCAAGTGAATAGGTGTTTTTAATATTCTTGAAAAAAATAGAGGCAAATGTATACACACATCTTCACACAAACACACACTCACAACTACAACTATAACCATCGTATAAAAATTATAAACTATGCTAATGATTTCGATTTTGAAAAATTAAAAAATCAAAACACGTTTATAATGGACATAGGCAGACCGATTTGATTTCACGCACACACACGCAGGCGCATACACATCAAATAGTATTTAAACAATTTTTAAATCGTTTCTTCTTCTTCTGCTCTTCAATATATAAATCATTGATAGAAAATACAACTACAAATAAAACCTTCACAAAAATATTTTTGTCGGCGTGAGACACGGGCTTCGATGCAGCAGTCACAGCATCGATGGTCATCATTATTATTATTAATCTCATGCTAATTATTAAGTTCAAAAGGTAACAATGTCATCTGTGTCTAGATTTGATTTTTTTGTAATTTCTCTTTTTTTACCATAAATTATCTTTTTCCGCATTTAATAATTCGACTTTTCTTTCCTAATATCAGATGTTTCTTTCTGCTTCTTCTTCTTTACTATTAAACTAACGTAAAATTAGAATATTTGATTTTCAAGAACTTTTATTCGACCGCCGAGGACAAATATGAATATTTTTGTTTTCAAAATTTCTTGTCGCACGCCTTTTGCTTCTTTTTCTTTTCTTTGTGTTTTTTTTCTCTTTTTTATTTTTTTTTTATTTAATGTATTCTTTGGCTCGATCATAAGACATTTGCATTTTTATATGATTACATGTTTTAGTTTTGTGTTACCGCCAGTCAGTATTGAGTCGATGGTTTAACTAAACGGTTGTCGTCTGTCGTTAGTTTCAATATATTTTTTTTTTAAAGATATTCCAACACATTTTTTTAACGGTGAGACAGAAAACAATTTTTAAATAATAAAAAAATATACAAATTAAACAAATTAAAAAAAAAACGATTTTGAAATTGAAATAAAAAAGGATGCGCAATGTGTAGAATTTAAATGTGGATTTAAGAAAAAAATGTGTTTTAAAAATAATGGCAAATTTTTCCAAACAATTTATATGTTTATTCAAAATAAAAAAACAATATGAAAGAGTGTTCAAAGTGCGATTGTATTTTGTTTATAAAATTTAAACAATAAACGAAAGGAATCATTAAAAATTCATTTAGTGTGGCATATTAAAATCTGTAGTAGACTTCAATGCCATCTAATGGTATATCAAACTCGGGGATTTTTATTCTAAAGGAAGCTGATGTTATTGCACTGATATAAATCAAAAAGTGAACTCTGTACAGAAATAAAAAAAAATTTATTTGAATGTATAAACAAAATCTTCAGATTACAATATACAAAAATATTAGTAATCGATGGAGATTTGAAATATTTTTTAATTAAAGGAAAAGAAATAAATTTCCAACTCCCAAAAATAATAATCAATTTACATTTGAGTCCGGGTGATCGTACAAACTAAGCTCTTTTATATATGCAACATTTCATGTCGTTCAAAGAGTCTTTGTGATCGTGTATAATTTAAGAAAGTATATTGAACAATATTTTTTATTGGAACTATATTCAAATCTGTACCAATTGTCAATCCTTACAAACGTCACTCAAGCTCTATAGGATGGAGAGCGCAAAATTACAACTTCTGTAGCATTTTTGATGCAAATTCTACAAACATTTACATAAAACCTCATACCCTGCATCACAGTGTAAAGTGCGGTATAAACAGGAGGGTATATGGTATATATGTTTTTTTTTTTTTAAATCGTTAGGAACATTAAAATTGAATTGTTAAAAAAATATTTAAAAAAAAAGTCCACGACTTATGTAGGACCTTAAAAATGTTTTTAAGAAATACACGTCTATAGAAGGTTTATGAAATATATTTTTAAAAAATCTAGGCCTAAAGAAGTTCTTTAAAAAATGTATATATTATTTTTGGCCTAAGAAGGTCTTGAAAATATAAGGTTAAGGAAGGTGTTTAATCTATGCCTAAGGAAGGCCTTTAAAAACTACTATTTTTAAAAACCTAGGCCTAAAGAATGTCTTTAAATTTTTTTTTAATCTAGGCTTTGGAAGACCTTTAACGATTTTTTAAAAAAAAAATCCAGGCTAAAGAAAGTCTTTAATTTTTTTAAAAAATCTAAGCCTAAGGAAGGCTTTTAAAATATATATTTTTAAAAATCTAGGCCTAAGGAAGGCTTTTAAAATATATATATTTTTTTATATTTATTAAAACCACACCTTGTGTAGGTCCCCTAAAAATAGTTTTAAAAAAATCCACGCCTTCTGTAGGTTTCTAAAAATATCTATAAAATATGTAGGCCATGTGCAGATGGTTGGAAAAAGTACTTAACGAATTTTTTTTTAAAAAAATCCACGCCTACTGGTAGTACATGAAAAAATATTTAAGAAAATCCCTTGTGGTAGTACTTGAAAAAATATATTTAGAAAAAATCCAAAGGTACTTGAAAAAAATATTTTTAAAACAACCACAGTATTTGAAAATATATTTTAAAACAACTACGCCGATTAAAAAATATTTTTTTCATGTTGGATTACTTGAAAAAATATTTACAACAAAAAAATAACGTTTATTAGGACTTCTTAAAAAACATTTTTAAACCGGAGTGAGCGGAGACGTCGACCATATGATAAAACTGCACAACTTCCACTGAGCTCTAAGTTTCTGTGGATCTATATTCCGAGACTGGACAATATTTCGCGATATTTGAAATCTCTTGACCGATTTGAGGTCAATAGCTCCTCTGCGGTATCTTTTCCGAATTATGTTATCTCGAAGTTCATTTGAGCCGCTAAATATTGATAAGCTGGTCTGATCGTCTTTCCCCAAATTATAGGCGTCGTCATTGATCGTAGCCTGAACCTCATGAAAAATTTCCTAGCCATCAGTGTTGCATTTCCACCCTCTAGTGTGGTAATACTGAACAATATAAAAATAAATAGATCACGGTCAAGTTTAAGTGAGCTCTCACATCCGGGTACGTACATCAATATAATGGGTATCAATTGAAAGGCCAACCACTTCTCTTGGATATACTATCATCTTTTCTGCTCCATATATCTTGCCATTTTCACACAAAATTCTGAGTCCATTTGACCCGCTAAATATAGACCGATTTTCACCAAAACAGTAATGCTAATTCTTGGGCCAGATACAATTCTTCATGTAAAATTTCTTGGTGTTCGGGTCATAATTATGGCCTCTCGAGCGACCATTTCAACAATAGGAGTCTTCTTTGGCCGAAACCTCCGGTCCAACATGCAACATTTCGTGACGATTGGTCCATAAGTATGGCTTGTATCGTGTTTAAAAATTATAATGGACAGACAGACGTACACACATGTCTAGATCAACTCAGCTATTCGAGATACTAAAAGATGGATCTAGGACCACATCTGGGGCCACACAAAGCTATGATGCCCTTACAACATAGTTGTGTACTTAAACACGCAGATCACAAATAATGAACATGCTGTCATTTTGAACAAAACTACCATCGCGTATAGCCTTCATGACATTTAAAGAGAGTGAAATCATCGGAACGGTATAACAAATGTGGAACTTACGAGCTATAGTAATCAGAACAAGGACGTGTATTCTTATAGGAAATCTCAGTCCACATGAAAAATTGGCAGAGTAGACAAAACGTGAGAACATTTGCCCAATCATTGTCCAGCGATCCTGTACACACCTTTTAATTATTTTCTTTGGATGGGGCCCACTGATGCTATATGACATTTTCGCAGTTAAAAAAAAATAAAATTATGGTGAAAAAAACGTCATTTCGTTTTCGGCCCCGATTACTACTATTTTTACACATTTTACAGTTAGTTTGAATATTTTTTTATGTACGCATTACAATCTACTTGAATTTTATCACGGAGCCTTTCTTCACATCTGACCTTTCAAGATATTCTGCATGTCTTCTTCTGAGAGATATCCAAACTCATAAGATTATCTCGATGTCTAGAGGGATTCAACATGAATTTAATAGCATGTCTTTATTAAATCTTTTATATATTTTAAAAATTTTTGAAGGTGCAGAAATTATTTATATTCTTATAATAACTATCCCAATAACTTTCCCAAGGACGAAAACAATTATTTCGTTATGATTCGACAAATGTAAAAATTAGTAAATTTTTGTAGTTGTGTATCAGGCCAATATATGAATACAATGCATTCTAATATCAATTAAAATTAAACAAAAATTTCATTTGGTTTTATTTTTCTTTTTGTTCAGCATTTAGAACAGCTGAGTAAATAGCCAACAAATAAAAAATGCTAAAAAA
>NW_026878192.1:0-104460 GCF_032173495.1 Musca vetustissima | reverse complement strand
AAATGAATAATATTGGCTCCAATTTCAGGGTAGCCTAGATATAACGGTACTCCCAAATATTTGGAATTTTGAGAATTTTAGACAGGTTTACTAACTGAATTAGCTGTAATTTGGTATTTTGTGTTCCCATTGAATAATATATACCCATATCAAAAATTATTAATATTGACTCAAGATTCAGGGTAGCCGCCATGTAACGGTTCGGTATTTTGGCACGTTTTCCAACCGAACTGGCTATAATTTAGTATTTTGGGATCTCAATAACACAGAATAACAGAATAACACATATCCGAACCAAAAACCATTAAGGAAAGCTCAAAAGTCGGACGGAACATTGAAATGGAATGCGGCGAAACTAAATGTGTGATAAAGTACTCAATGTATTGTATGTCAATCGGATTCTTTTGTGTACCATTTGTATGAAATCGAGCAAAATAATGTATGTGGAGTTATTTGTAAATCTGTACCTAATTGAGCAACCGTGGCATATACCGTTTGGTATGCTGCAGCACAGAGCGCTGTTCACAATTGGAACCGGCTCCTCGGTGCAGCATTTACCAAAAACCCGAAGAAACTATATATGGGAGCCCTACATTAATAAAGACCTATCTCAATAACGTTGTGCAAAATTATGTATCAATCGGACAATCCTTGGGAGTTTGATGCACCATTTACCAAAAAATTTATATAGGGGAGATATATCCAAATCTGAAACGATTTTCACAAAACTTTGTATTCATCAATGTGGACCTATTTAATACGATCAGCAACATTTTGTCTCAATCGAAAAAATTATGGAAAGTTTGGTGCACCATTTACCAAAAATCGGACGAAAATATATATAAGAGCTATATCTAAATTTGAACCGATTTTCACGAACATCATCATCCTGGATTCAGTACGCTGTTCAAAATTTTGCCTCAATCGGAAAAGTATTGGAATATTGGTGCATAATTTACATAAAATCGGACGAACCCGTATATGGAAGCTATATATAAATCTGAACCGATTTCCACAAAACTTCATGTACATCAAGCTGGACCTTATTCAGTACACTGTGCAAAATGTTATCTCAATCGGACAAATTTTGCGAGTTTGGTGCACAATTTACCTAAAATCGAACGAAAATATATATGGGAACTATATCTAAATCTGAACCGATTTTCTCCAATTTCAATAGGGTTCGTCCTTGGGTCAAATAAGTGACTTTGATCCAAATCGGATTATAAATTCGACCTGTATCAACAGACGGTCGGACGGAGGGACAGGCATAAATCGACTCAGAAGGTGATTCTATGCATATTCTCAAATGGAACTATGGGTATATCTCGATTCCTTTTGCCTGTTACAAACATATGCACAAATACATAATACCATGTACCACAGTGTTGTGAAGGGTATAATTACTAATATTGACTTCAGTTTCAGGATAGCCCCCATATAACGGTAACACCCAGTATTCGCCATTCTAAGGATTTTGATCACTTTTTTATACCCTCCACCATAGTATGGAGGGTATATTAGTTTTGTTTTTCCGTTTGTAACGCATCGAAATAATCATTTCCGACCCTATAAAGTATATATATTCTTGATCAGTGTAAAATTCTATGACAAACTAAGCATGTCCGTCTGTCTGTTGTAATCACTCTAGCGTCTAAACGAATTGAGATAGAACGCCAAAAATTTGCATAGAGTCGTCTTTTGTCTGCAGGCAGGTCAAGTTCAAAGATGGGCTATATCGGTCCACGTTTAGGCATACCTTCCATATAAGGGTACCCCCAAATTTTCAGTATTTTGGGGTTCTTGAGCGTGTTTTTCAACGAAATTCGCTGAAATTTGGTAGAATGGGTTCTTTTTCGATACCAAATTTCTCAACTAAAAATTATAAATATAGGTCCACTCTTTCTGGTAGCCCCCATATACCGGTACCTCCAAATTTTCAGTTTTTGGGGGGTTTTGACCGCATTTTTTCACCGAATTGGCAGTAATTTAGTACTTTGAGTTCTTATTGGATATCAAATCTCTCCACAAAAAATTATAAATATAGGTCCATTTTTTCGGGTAGCCTTCATATAAGGGTACCCCCAATTTTCGGTATTTTGGGGTTCTTGAACGCGTTTTTCAACCCAATTCGCTGAAATTTGGTACTTTGAGTTCTTATTGCGTAGCAAATCTCTCCACAACAAATTATGAGTAACGTCCATTTTTTCGGATAGCCCCTATATAGGGGTACCCCAATTTTCGGTATTTTGGGGTTCTTGAGTATGTTTTTCAATGGAGTTTGCTGCAATTTGGTATTTTGAAGTCGTATGTGGCAACAAATCTCCCTACCAAAAATTTTTAACATTCGCCCCCTTTTTGGGGTAGTCCCCATATAAACCCCTTTTTATATTAAAATAGTTATCTGATTTGTTTGGAGAAATAATAAGATGGGCAAAGTTTGGATGAAATCTAAATTTTCTAAAACGGATTTGGTCCAAAGAAACAGGGGGTCTAGAACCACATTGAGGCACATTTTCACCATGTTAAAGTGTATATACCCTCATTAGCCATAATGCTGAGGATATAATTATCCATTATAAAAAAAATTTAAATAAATTTCTGAAATTTATATTAAGGTTTACATAATCCGTTTTTAGAAATGTTGGTATAGGCCCACTTTTTGGTATGTTCCCTATATTTTCATTTCAAGTTCCTGTCATTACATCTATGGTGGAGGGTATCCAAAGTTCGCCCCGGCCGAACTTAACGCTTTTTCACTTGTTCATAGTTCTTATGGGCGAACTTATGGCACATATCAACTATTACAACGGGTGTTGAATGTAGCAACACCATGTGATACCGCAGGAATGTCAGGGTCCACATTTGCGATGAAAGAGGAACCAAGATATGATTGAGCCTTGCCATGTTGAAGCTAATCAGAGCCGTTGCTTGATGTCTATCATCCCCTACTTCACCCTATTTTGATGGTCGCCTGGTCAGATATTTTGATGGTCCTCATAATTCTTGGTAGGAAACCCTAAATATGGAATTAAAATCAAGTCACTTAAAAATATGTTTGAGATTATATATGTTAATTTGTCACCCAATTAGAATATAAAGTACAATAAATAAGAACTTAAAATATTAAATTAAGGGAACCCCCCTCATTCTCGATATTAATTTTTCAAGATTCTCAATGGGCTGGTAAATGAATACAAATGCTTGTTAAGGTTTGTAACTTTGCACATATATAATTGAAGATTTAAAAGAGAAGAAAAATAATTTACAAAAAATGATTGTTGTTGTTTTGTTGTTGTTTTTATACCCTTCACCACACTGTGGTACAGGGTATTATGTCTTTGTGCATATGTTTGTAACAGGCAAAAGGAAACGAGATAGACACATGGTTCCTTTTGAGAATATGCATAGAATCACTTTCTAAGTCGATTTATGCACGTCCGTCCGTCCGTCCGTCTGTCTGTCTGTCCATGTTAAATTGTAAACAAAGTACAGGTCGCATTTATGATCCGAATTAGATGAAATTTGGCATAGGTCACGTATTCGGCCCAAGGACGAACCCTATTGAAATTGGGAAAAATCGGTTCAGATTTAGATATAGCTCCCATATATATATTTAACCGATTTAATGTAACTGGACACTATATACCTTTCGATTTGCACGAAATTTGGTACAGCCTAATCATTTAGGTCTAGAATGATGTCTGCCCAAAGTCCCTATATATCTTTCGATTTGCACGAAATGTGGCATAATGAACTGAATTGAGCCTATAATGATGTCTGCCAAGTTTCCTTAAAATCCGTCCAGATTTAGATATAGCTCCCATATACAGTTTCGTCCGATTTCATGTAAATGGTGCACCAAAGTCGCTATATATTTTTCGATTTATACGAAATTTGGCATAACGAGCTGAATTGAGCCTAGAGTGATGTCTGCCACGTTTCGAGAAAATCGGTCCAGATTTAGATATAGCTCCCATATATAGATTCCTCCGATTTCATGTAAATGGTGCCCCAAAGACCCTATATATCTTTCGATTTGCATGAAATTTGGCATAACGTACTGTATTGAGCCTTTAATGATGTCTGCCAAGTATCGTGAAAATCGGTCAAGATTTAGATATAGCTCCCATATATAGTTTCGTCCTATTTCATGTAAATGCTGCACTAAAGTCGCTATATATCCGTCGATTTGCACGAAATTTGGCATAACGTACTGTATTGAGCCTAGAATGATGTCTACAAAGATTCGAGAAAATCGGTCCAGATTTAGATATAGCTCCCATACATAGTTTCTTCCGATTACATGTAAATGGTGCACCAAAGTCCACATATATCTTTCGATTTGCACGAAATTTGGCATAACGTACTGAATTAAGCCTAGAGTGATTTCTGCCTTGTTTCGTGAAAATCGGTCCAGATTTAGATATAGCTCCCTTTTATTATAGATTGATTTTAAGTAATTGACGCACCAAGGAACCAATAGGCTGATAGGAACAAAACGTTCTGAAATTGGTAAATTGGGCATCAAACTCCTCATGTTAGTCAGATTGACATCAAATTGCTCAAACGTACAAAATTGAGCAAGAATTACGTAGTTGCGCTTTCTAGAAGTACAGACATAGCCCAACGGATGACCCATTTATATTTGTTTGAATTCGATTTACATACTTTATGGATAGATCTAGGTAGAGTCACATTTAGATAGTTTGTAGATCGACATAGCTGCCATATATATTTATTGATCATAGTTTATGACATATAGGTTACAGAAGACATTCTTTAGTATATCGCACATATGATTATTACATTAAACAAATGTTTTATTTTCTTTTCCGTTCCCACAAAACTTCTTTTTTTATCCCATAAATAATTGTTTTATTTTTCAGAAACCTACCAACTAGGACAGTATACAATATGTCGATGTATGTGATAACAACTAGAATTACAACCAATAATTCATATTGTTTACAACAAAACTCTGTTGTTAACAACAATAACAATTTGTCTTAATTGTTATTAGCCGATATTTGTTGTGTCGACAATATCAAAAAGAAAATATCCAAATATTATGATTGCCTTGAATATGTCCGATGCCATTAAATTAATTGTACTAAATTTTCTATTCTCAGAAGGATTCGTTTTTTGTTGTTGTTATTACTGTTTTGTTGAACTAAAAACTTTTCAGTAAATTTTAATATTTTAACAGAGATTTATGTTAAGGCTAATAACAAATTTTACATAAATATTGACATGTAATATTCATATAATGGATTTTTAGGAATTTCTATATGTGTGGGTGTGTGTGGAAGTATGCTATTGCATATTTCCACTGGCAAATTGAATAGAATGTTTTGGTAAAATTAACATGTATTGTGTATTTCCTTTAGGCTACATACAGAAATATATATTATTTATATTACTGCATGTTTTGGAAAATAATTAAATGAACAGACTGTTTTTTATAGAATTTACTGTTACTACCAAACACCGGATTTTCGAATAATTATTGATGATAAACCAGTGAGCGGAGCAGTATAGTCGGACGGGGCCGACCATACGATACCCTACACAACTACCATGGAACTCAAATTTTCTGCGGCAATATTTCGTGATATTTGCACCCTCTTGCCCAATTAGTGGTAAACAGCACATCTTCCTCACACTTACATATTTTCCGAATATTACGAGTATTCAGTACAGCTATTGTCCAGATTCCCTTCACCGTGGGTTGTGTTATGATGTTCGGCTTTCATTTGTGGTCTATAGATCGAATCGATATTAACACAAAAAATTAAGTTTTCGGTCCACTTCATTCCAAAATTATTATCTGATCATCACCGAAAATTATAAGCGTTGTCCTTGACCATAACTGGAACCTCATGGAACATTTCAAAGCGATCAGCGCTATAGTTCCGCTCTCTAGAGTGACAATGGGTTACTAAATAATATACGAATACGGAGATACCTGTAAATATTTAGGTGTAACTCCCACATCCGAGCACATACAACAATATAATTGGTATTAATTTAAAGGTCAACCACTCCTCTTGGATATAATATCAACTTCTCGGGTCTATGTCCTTCAGGGGTAAATATATACGCTATAGAATACAACTTTTGTCATTTTTCACACAAAAGTCAGGGTCCATTTGACCCGCTAAATATTGACCGATCTTTATGAAAACAGGCATGCTCATTCTTTGGCCTGATCCCCTTCTCCAAGGAAAATTTCACGATGCTTGGGCCATTATTGCGACCTCTGGAGCGACCAGAAAAACCGACAAAAATTTAGTATTTGGTCCATTTCATTCCCTAAATATTAATCGATCTTTCCCAAAAACAATAGGGTTCTCCATTGGCCAGTACCCATCCTACATGCAAAATTTCGTGAAGATTGGTCCATAACTGTGGCCTGTATCGTGTTTACAAATTATAATGGACAGACGGACTGACGGATGAACACACATGTCTAGATCGACTCAGCTAGTTGAGATATGACGATCGGTATACTTAAAGGTGTGTCTAGGACCAATATTTCGCGGCGTTACAAACTTATGGGGCTGCACAAAGCTATAATACCCTGATAACATAGTTGTGTAGGGTATAATTAAAGTTTTCAGAAGAAACAATTTTGAAACCAGTGAGCGGAGCAGTATAGTCGGACGGGGCCGACCATACGATACCCTACACAACTACCACGAACTCTAACTTTCTGAGGATGTTTATTCCGAGTCTGAGTAATATTTCGTGATATTTGCCCCCTCTTGTCCGATTAGAGGTCAACAACACCTCTTCTTTACTTTTTTCGAATATTCAGTACAGTCCTTCTAATTACTTGTCCAGATTACCTTTACGGTGGGTTGTGCTGTGATTTTCGGATTTTAATCTGATCATCACCGAAAATTGTAGGCGTTGTTCTTGACCATAACTGGAACTTCATGAAAAATTTCGAAGCCATCAGCGCGATATTTCCCCCTCTAATGTGGTAATGGGTTACTAAATAATATTTGAATACGTAAGCACCTGTAAATATTTGACTGTAACTCCCACACCTGAGTAGATACATCATTATATTTGGTATCAATTTAAAGGCCAACCACTCCTCTTGAATATGCTATCAACTCCTAGGGTCTACATCCTCCAGGAGTAAATATATATGCCATAGAATACAAATTTTGTCATTTTTCACACAAAAGTCAGGGTCCATTTGACCCGCTAAATATTGACCGATCTTTATCAAAACATGCATGCTTATTCTCTGGCCCGATCCCCTTCTCCATGTAAAAATTCGCAATGTTTGGGCCATAATTGCGGCCTCTGGAGCGACCAGAAAAACCGACAAAAATAATGTTTTTGGTCCATTTCATCCCCTAAATATTAACCGATCTCTCCCAAAAACAATAGGGGTCTTCATTGGCCAGAACCCATCCTACATGCAAAATTTCGTGAAGATTGGTCCATAACTGTGGCCTGTATCGTGTTTACAAATTATAATGGACAGACGGACGGACACACATGTCTAGATCGATTCAGCTAGTCGAGATATGACGATCGGTATACTTAAAGGTATGTCTAGGACCAATATTTCGCGGCGTTACAAACATTTGGGGCTGCACAAAGCTATAATACCCTGACAACATAGTTGTGTAGGGTATAAAAAATATAGAAGTCAGATAAGCTGTGTAAATTAAGAAATAGCGGAGTCCACCTTGCAGGCGATATTGCGTCAATTGAATCTTTTTTTAATATTATAAGAAGGCATTAAGAGGTATTTTGAGGAATTGATTAACCAAACTTTTGTTTCGGTAATATTATTCGGACGAAAATATATATGGGAGCTATATATCTGAATCGATTTTCTCCAACTTCAATCGGGTTCGTTCTTGGGCCAAACAAGTGAGATATACAGCCATTTCTATAACGGATTTTTATACCCTTCACCACACTGTGGTACAGGGTATTATGTCTTTGTGCATATGTTTGTAACAGGCAAAAATAATCGAGATAGACCCATGGTTCTTATGAGAATATACATAGAATCACTTTCTAAGTCGATTTATGCATGTCCGTCCGTCTGTCTGTCAATGTTAAATTGTAAACAAACTACAGGTCGCATTTATGATCCGAATTGGATGAAATTTGGCATAGGTCACTTATTCGGCCCAATGACGAACCCTATTGAAATTGGGAAAAATCGGTTCAAATTTAGATATAGCTCCCATATATCTTTTGATTTGCACGAAATTTGGTGCAGCCTAATCATTTAAGTCTAGAATGATGTCTGCCAAGATTCGTAAAAATCGGTCCAGATTTAGATATAACTCCCATATATCGTCCGATTTCATGTAAATGGTGCCTTAAAGTCCCTATATATCTTCTGATTTGCACGAAATTTGGCATAACGTACTGAATTAAGCCTAGAGTGATGTCTGCAAAGTTTCGAGAAAATCCCATTTCGTCCCATTTCATGTAAATGGTGCCCCAAAGTCCCTATATATCTTTCGATTTGCACGAAATTTGGCATAACGTACAGAATTGAGCCTAGAATGATGTCTGCCAACTTTTGAGAAAATCGGTCCAGATTTAGATATAGCTCCCATATATAGTTTCGTCCGATTTCATGTCAGTGGTGCACCAAAGTCCCTATAAATCCTTCGATTTGCACGAAATTTGGCATAACGTACTTAATTGAGCCCAGAATGATGTCTCCCAAGTTTCATTAAAATCATATATAGTTTCGTCCGATTTCATGTAAATGGTGCCCCAAAGTCCCTATATATCTTTTGATTTGCACAAAATTTGGTACAGCCTAATCATTTAGGTCTAGAATGATGTCTGCCAAGTTTCGTGAAAATCGGTCCAGATTTAGATATAGCTCCCATATATAGTTTTGTCCGATTTCATGTAAACGGTGCCCCAAAGTCCCTATGTATTTTTCGATTTGCACGAAATTTGGCATAACGTACTGAATTGACTCTAGAATGATGTCTGCCAACTTTCGAGAAAATCGGTCCAGATTAAGATATGGCTCCCATATATAGTTTCGTCCGATTTCATGTAAATGGTGCACCAAAGTCCCTATATATCTTTCGATTTGCACGAAATTTGGTACAGCCTGATCATTTAGGTCTAGAATGATGTCTGCCAAGTTTCGTGAAAATCGGTCCAGATTTAGATAGATATAGCCCCTTTTATTATAGATTGATTTTAAGTAATTGACGCACCATATATATTTTCGCCCGATTTCAAGTAAATTTGGCATCAATCTCCTCATGTTAGACAGATTGACATCAAAGTTTGCACATCGTACAAAATTGAGCATAAAATTATATAGTTGCGTTTTCTAGAAGTACAGACATAGCCCTACGGATGACCTATTTATATTTGTTTGAAGTCGATTTACATACTTTATGGATAGATCTATGTAGATTCACATTTAGATAAATATCACATATTTTATTTCATCCAATTTCATGCTAATAGTCCTGTGTAATATACCCATAGTGGTGAAGGGTATCATATAGTCGGCCCTGTCCGACTTTACTACTTTCCTTACTGGTTTATATTAGGTATATGTCCCTTCAAGAACCCGAAATACAAAATTACAACCTATTTAAACCCGAAAATAGTGCTAAACTTATATATGGGGGCTATGTTCAAACCTTGACCTAAATAATTTTCCTCATATGTTGTGACGACGAAAGTCGCTGCCCTCGTTTTCGTCCCCCACCATGATATTTTATATTGTTAATGCTTGTTGTATATTTGAAAATAATGAATAAGATATGAATTAAAATTATGTGTACCAGTATTTCATAGTTAACCGTTAGGTAGTAGGTGCCAGTAATAGGTGGGAGTGACATAATGAGTGTCCAAAATCACTAATAGTGAGATACCTATTACATGGTACTTTCCCTATAAAAAGGGGAGAGCCGATCAACAAGGGATCAGTCGGTGAACAAACGTCCAAGGAGCAACAAGGCGAAAGTGTAAAAAGTGTGAAGTGCGCGATTCAAGTCGAGAATTCCAGTCAGTGCAGGTGGAAAGCAGGTGAGTCAGAGTGGTGCGTTATATTTTTCTAGAAACCTAGCGGTGTCCGTAACCCTTGGTACCCCTCGCGTCTTGTTTCGTTAGGAACCCCCTTGAGGTGTCCGCAACCCTTGTGTCCCCGCGATCTAGCCCATTAGGAAACCCCTTGAGGTGTCCGCAACCCTTGGGTCCCCCGCGTCCTGTCTCGTTAGGAACCCCCTTGAGGTGTCCGCAACCCTTGGGTCCCCGCGATCTAGCTCATTAGGAAACCCCTTGAGGTGTCCGCAACCCTTGGGTCCCCCGCGTCCTGTCTCGTTAGGAACCCCCTTGAGGTGACCGCAACCCTTGGGTCTCCGCGATCTAGTGCAGTACGAACCCCCTTGAGGTGTCCGCAACCCTTGGGTCCCTCGCGATATAGCAGTAGGGACGCCCTTAAGGTGTCCGTAACCCTCGGGTCCCCGCTCTTCGTGGTCCATCAGGAATTTTCTTAAGGTGTCCATAGCCCTTGGGCCTCTGGCATCTCGGCCGCAGCTTTGGTGTCGCAGCCCATCATCCAGACGCTGACAGGAGCACTTATCCAGGTCTCCCCAAGGAAGGACTTATTTGGAGTACTTACCCAGGTCTCCCCCTAGGACGGGCCCATTCCGAGTTCGGATCCAGGACTTCCCAACGGACTTAAGAACGAGTTACCGGTGTACTTAGCCAGGTCACCGCAGAAGGAAGATCGTTACTCCACTGGTTACTTTGAAAATAAAATATAATAAAAACTTTGTTCCTCACCAAACCCAAACAACTAAATAAATCTAACCATTTGCCTAAAAGCCAAATCTATCTGCGTTATCACTCTCTCGGTCACTCCTATAAATTTCTGTGGCAGACCCTGGTTCCCGTGAGCTATCCCAGCAAACCGGAGGGAACTTGTGTCGTTACAGTGGCGCCCGAGCAGGGACCTGAGAGAGTGTAGCCATTTGAAAGAGTTGTTTGGAGATTTTGGCCTATTGGGAGCAGAATGCCCGCTTCGTTGCGTGTTTCCTGGGCCTATACCCTAAGGAAAGAGGACCTGGTGGCCTATCTGGAGGAATTTGGTCGCACGACTTCCGGGACCGTTGATGAACTGAGACGTCGATTCGCTCAATTTTTGTCGGAGGAACATGAACCAAAGGAGTTAGAGAGGATTCTCGAAATACAGAAGCAGCAAGACAGGCCATCGACGAGCCAGGAGGCAAAATTCCTCACCCCACTTAAAACACCTATCGTCTCGGTGACTGCTGCTAGCACGCCATCGCCCGCGAGCCATAGTTTAGGAAGGACCAGCCAGCCCCATCGTGACCTGTCTGGCGGCCGCGGTTTTACTCAGTCTACAGTACAAAACATAGATGGTGCACCCAGGGATATTCGAGCCTTGGCAGACCAGGTACGCAAGTGGAACGTCAGCTATGATGGAACCCGTGGGCCCCTAGAATTCATTGAACGGATAGAGGAACTGTCACTGATGTATGAGGTGAACTCGGATGAATTGCCACGGATGATGCCAGAACTATTAAGAGACAATGCGCTGATTTGGTATCGAAATAACAACCAACAGTGGCGTAACTGGAGTCTGTTCCGCGACGATTTTCTACACTTTTTTCTACCGTCACGCTACTTCGAGCAGTTAGAGGATGATATTAGGAGAAGGAAGCAAAAGCCTCGTGAAACCTTCAAAGCCTATACACTATCCATGCAGAATCTGATGCGACAGACAACCTACAGCGAAGAACAGAAACTCGAACGTATATTCCGGAACGCGTTGCCGGAATATTTATGGTATATAAGACGTCGGGACTTTCTTACGCTAAAGGACCTTCTGGAGATGGCTGAAGATTTGGAGAGTTTGCCCCCGGGGACTGGTCCCACTCGAGAACATCACCGACTTATGGATCCCATAGAACCAGACAGCTCCTTGTCAATAGTAGATCCTAGGTCTGCCTGTCGGCGGTGCGCTCAGCAAGGTCATTACGCGGCTCATGGAAAAGATATTTTGCTGGGAAATACCCCGTTCGCCGTCGGGAAACGCCACGGATCCGAGGAAAAGACAAATACCCTCAACTAGAGACATCCCTAATCCTATCCGGAACTAGAATTGTTGCCATGATCTTAATCGGGAGTAGACGAATGGCCGCAACCGTAGACACTGGGGCCACAAGCAATTTTATTAGCAAGGAACTGGCCACCGAAATCAAAAATGAATCACCAAGCATCCCCTACGCGGCCAGTGTCACCTTAGCCGATGGTTCCCAGCGACAGGTTTTGGAGGCGATAGATACCCCTTTATCCTTCGGTAATCGACAACTACAAGTTCGTTTCCTGGTGATGCCTGATGCTACAGAAAGGTTGCTCTTAGGTCTGGATTTCCTGATCAAGGTTGGAGCTCGACTCACATGTGCCGGGTTAACTTGCGACTTTGGTGTACAGTCGGAGAAACACTATAATAGGACCATAATAACAGCGGAGGCATCACCGACCAAGGATAATGAGGACGGTACAGCTTCGGGGTTTAACACGGTAAGTGAGTATGGAGTAGAGGAACAAATAAAAATCCGTGGATTTCTGGAACAAGAACTCCAAATGTTCAGTGAGGTTCATGGACCCTGCACGATAGCAACGCATCGTATTAAGATGAAAGATGACCGTCCCTTTAAACTCAGGTACGCGCCCCGAAACCCTGCTATGCAAGCCATAATCGATGGCAAGATAAATGAGCTGTTGGCGTTGGGTTACATAGAACCTTCTCACAGTCCCTACAGTTCCCCCATCACATTGGCTCAGAAGAAAAACGGAACATGGAGATTATGTATCGACTTCCGCCAACTCAACAGCCGTTCTGAACCAGATGCGTATCCCCTACCCAGAATTGACTGCATTCTGAATCGTCTCAGAGAAGCCATGTATGTCAGCAGCCTAGATTTGAAAGATGGATACTGGCAGATTCCGATGGAAGAGAACAGCAGAAAGTACACCGCATTTACCGTGGCGGGTCGAGGACTTTACCAGTGGAGAGTTATGCCATTCGGGCTTCATTCCGCGCCTGCTACGTTTCAGCGAGCTTTGGACAGCGTTATAGGACCAGAAATGGAACCACACGCTTTCGCCTATCTGGATGATATTATCGTCATTGGGAGGACATTGGAGGAACACCTATCGAACCTTAGAGAGGTCTTCCGGCGACTACGCGAAGCTCGATTGCGAATCAACCCTGACAAATGCGAGTTTTTTAAAAGGGAGACTAAATATCTGGGGCATGTTGTCAGCGGTAATGGCATCCACACGGACCCAGACAAAGTGGCGGCTATAGTAGAGATGAGGGCACCCGAAACTCTGAAGGGTTTACGCCGATTCTTGGGTGTGGTTTCGTGGTACCGTAGGTTTGTGCCAGACTTCGCCACATTGGCCCAACCCCTAACATCACTGCTGAAGAAGGGTAAGCATTGGAAGTGGACAGAGGATCAACAGACCGTGTTCGAGGTGCTTAAAGCTAGACTCACCCAGGCACCGGTGTTAGCTTGCCCAGATTTTACTCGACAGTTTATATTGCAGACGGATGCCAGTGACTATGGGTTGGGAGCGGTACTGACACAAATGTTCGAGGATGGAGAAAGAGTAATAGCATACGCAAGCCGCACCTTGAAGGATGAAGAGAGAAATTACTCTGCCACGGAGAAAGAATGTTTGGCAATAGTATGGGGCATCCGTAAAATGCGACAATATGTTGAAGGCTATAGTTTTCTTGTAATCACCGATCATCTGGCGTTAAAATGGCTCAATTCCATAGATAATCCTACTGGTAGACTAGCCCGTTGGGCTTTAGAGCTACAGCAGTATTCATTTACGGTACAGTATAGGAAGGGGTGCCTAAACGTGGTGGCCGATGCGCTATCACGACATCCTGTCGAGTCGCTGCATCGAGCAGTGGAGGAATCGTGTACTCAATGCTCATGGTTCCAGCAGAAAATGGAGGCGATTAAGGCAGATCCCAAGCAATTTCCGGACTATTCCATTGTGGGTACCCAATTATACAGACATATCCAACGAACAACTAACGACGAAGATGACACTCCTTGGAAGTTGTGCGTTCCCACCCACCTCCGGGAGCGGGTCCTCCACGAAAACCATAGCCAGACAGCAGCTGGTCATCTAGGGGTCCGGAAAACCATCCAGAGGACATGTGGACGCTATTACTGGCCCGGCATGGTTCGCGACATCACCCGTTTCGTTAGGAGCTGTGAATCCTGCCAGAAATATAAACCTAGCCAAACCGCGCCAGCGGGAGAGATGCTTCAATCGGCTCCAGAGGAACCATGGGCGACAGTATGCGCGGATTTTGTAGGACCGATGCCACGCTCCAAGCACGGAAACAGTATGCTGTTGGTATTTATCGACAGATTCACGAAATGGGTTGAGGTGGTGGCCATGCGAAAGGCTACGGCCGAAGGGGTTGTAAAGGCGTTTAGAGAAAGGATCCTGTCCAGATTTGGTACACCTAAGCTGTTCATTACCGATAATGGCAGCCAGTTCACAAGCCGAACCCTCAATAAGTACTTGCTAGAAATTGGAGTTCGACGACAATTTACCGCGCCATATTGCCCTCAAGAAAATCCTACAGAGCGAGCCAACAGGACAATAAAGACGATAATAGCTCAGCTGGCCAAGAACCAACACAACACCTGGGATGAATACTTGCCTGAAATTTCGTTAGCAGTGAACTCTAGTGTCTCAGAATCGACTGGGTACAGTCCTGCTTTCCTGGTTCAGGGCCGAGAGCTGAGACTCCCAGGCGCACTATTCGACGAAGTCACCACAGGTACCGGGGCACGAGTAATCGAACCTTCACAAAGGGCAGACGAACTACAGGATGTATTGAAAATCGTAAAACGTAATCTAGCCCGTGTGGGAGAAGACCAGAAACGACGATATAACCTCAGACGTAGAAAGTGGAGGCCTGTGGTTGGAGACCTGGTCTTAATCAAGCAACACCCCTTGTCAAAAGCGGTAGAAAATTTTGCAGCGAAATTAGCTCCGAAATATGACGGACCCTTCGAAGTCCTCGGTTTCATCTCCCCAGTTATTGCTAAGGTTCGGAAAATGAATCAGAAGGATGAACGAAATGCCCACGTGGGCGACTTGAAACCCTACATATCCCCATCTGAACCGACTAATAATTGCATTATAACTAATTTTGAAAACTTACTTTCTTCTTCTGCTACAGATACCAGGAAAACAACAATGAATACCGGTAACAAACCAATACGCACAAAAGCTTTTTACAAGCAACAACACCAGCTTGTGGAGTCGTTGAAACCCTGTTCAGTCGAGGTCACCAGGCTTACAAAGGAGGAGGTGGACGCCGCCAGTAATGCGGTGCAACGCCCGTCAAGACCACCGAAGCGGATGCGTAGCTCTAAACCCGGCAAAGCTGAGCAGTCTAAGAAGAAGAAGATTTCCCCGGTGACTTTACCGGAAGTGGTGGAGACCGTTGCCAGAATTGGACAGTCAAAGAAGAAAAATAGTGCGAAGAAGAAGGTTTCACCGGCGAAGGAAAATATTGCGAAGAAGAAGGTTTCCCCGGTGACTTTACCGGAAGTGGTGGAGACCGTTGCCGAAATGGGGCATTCAACGAAGGAAAGTAGTGCGCAGTTGTCTTTACCGGAAGTGGTGGAGACTATTGTCATTTCTTCAGACGAGGATGGCATGCGCACCCCGCCACGGCAGAAACCGCCTCCACGTGACAATCCAACAACACCTCCACCTTCCGTATCACCGATAGCGCCATACTACGATATAATATCTAGTTTGCCCACAACACCAGAACGGAACCTTAGTGACTTAGGTTTACCGCCGACACCAGGCAGAAGCATTTTCGGTTCCAATTTACCCTCAACGCCAGCCCATAACACTGCTGTTAACCTGTCGTCTCCACGTTACGCCTCGGACTCGGAGTCAGAACCTGGAGCTCCCAGGATAAACCCCAGACTGGAGAGTGAACGCATGCCATGCAAACAAACACTATCAAGTGTGGTTGTCGTACCGCCTCCGCCGGCCAGCTTGGACCGAGAAATATCTTTCCTGTGTCTGGACGTGTTACCAGAAGTAGTAAAGGCGGGACTGCAGCCGTGTTTACGGGAATCGCTGCGACGACGTTCCCCTCCGCAGCCCTACAAACGGATATTCACCATTGCTGGACAAAGAGTGCGAGTTCTAATTAATCGCCAAGGGAAAATTTTTGTAACAAGGCGTTAAGTAGCCGACTCCGTTACGGGGGGGAGCAGTGTGACGACGAAAGTCGCTGCCCTCGTTTTCGTCCCCCACCATGATATTTTATATTGTTAATGCTTGTTGTATATTTGAAAATAATGAATAAGATATGAATTAAAATTATGTGTACCAGTATTTCATAGTTAACCGTTAGGTAGTAGGTGCCAGTAATAGGTGGGAGTGACATAATGAGTGTCCAAAATCACTAATAGTGAGATACCTATTACATGGTACTTTCCCTATAAAAAGGGGAGAGCCGATCAACAAGGGATCAGTCGGTGAACAAACGTCCAAGGAGCAACAAGGCGAAAGTGTAAAAAGTGTGAAGTGCGCGATTCAAGTCGAGAATTCCAGTCAGTGCAGGTGGAAACAGGTGAGTCAGAGTGGTGCGTTATATTTTTCTAGAAACCTAGCGGTGTCCGTAACCCTTGGTACCCCTCGCGTCTTGTTTCGTTAGGAACCCCCTTGAGGTGTCCGCAACCCTTGTGTCCCCGCGATCTAGCCCATTAGGAAACCCCTTGAGGTGTCCGCAACCCTTGGGTCCCCCGCGTCCTGTCTCGTTAGGAACCCCCTTGAGGTGTCCGCAACCCTTGGGTCCCCGCGATCTAGCTCATCAGGAAACCCCTTGAGGTGTCCGCAACCCTTGGGTCCCCGTGTCCTGTCTCGTTAGGAACCCCCTTGAGGTGTCCGCAACCCTTGGGTCCCCGCGATCTAGCCCATTAGGAAACCCCTTGAGGTGTCCGCAACCCTTGGGTCCCCCGCGTCCTGTCTCGTTAGGAACCCCCTTGAGGTGTCCGCAACCCTTGGGTCCCCGCGATCTAGCTCATTAGGAAACCCCTTGAGGTGTCCGCAACCCTTGGGTCCCCCGCGTCCTGTCTCGTTAGGAACCCCCTTGAGGTGTCCGCAACCCTTGGGTCCCTCGCGATATAGCAGTAGGGACGCCCTTAAGGTGTCCGTAACCCTCGGGTCCCCGCTCTTCGTGGTCCATCAGGAATTTTCTTAAGGTGTCCATAGCCCTTGGGCCTCTGGCATCTCGGCCGCAGCTTTGGTGTCGCAGCCCATCATCCAGACGCTGACAGGAGCACTTATCCAGGTCTCCCCAAGGAAGGACTTATTTGGAGTACTTACCCAGGTCTCCCCCTAGGACGGGCCCATTCCGAGTTCGGATCCAGGACTTCCCAACGGACTTAAGAACGAGTTACCGGTGTACTTAGCCAGGTCACCGCAGAAGGAAGATCGTTTCTCCACTGGTTACTTTGAAAATAAAATATAATAAAAACTTTGTTCCTCACCAAACCCAAACAACTAAATAAATCTAACCATTTGCCTAAAAGCCAAATCTATCTGCGTTATCACTCTCTCGGTCACTCCTATAAATTTCTGTGGCAGACCCTGGTCCCCGTGAGCTATCCCAGCAAACCGGAGGGAACTTGTGTCGTTACAATGTACACCAATCTCCAAAACCCCGCAATGCGCCCTTATTGTTACTTTGGGGGAAAGTTGTCCAGTATAAATAATAACACTTCGGTTGAATACCCTGACAAAAATACCGAATAAAACCAGTAAGGAAGGTAGTAAAGTCGGACTGGGCCGACTATATGATACCCTTCACCACTTTGGGTACATTCAACAGATGTGTCCTATATAGGGACTTTGGTGCACCAGACCTTATTCATTACGATATGCCAACTTTCGCGCAAATCGAAAGATACATAGGGACTTTAGTGGACTATTTACCTAAAATCGGGCGAAGCTGTATATGGGAACTATATCTAAATCGATTTTCACGAAACTTTGCACACATCATACTAGACTTAATTCAGTACGCTATGCCAAATTTTGTGCAAATCGAAGGATATATAGGGACGTTGGTACACCATTTACCTTAAATCGGAAGAAAATATATATGGGAGCTATATCCAAATCTGAACCGATTTTCACGAATCTCAACACACATCATTCTAGACCTTATTCATTACGCTGTGCCAAATTTCGTGCAAATCGAAAGGTATATAGGGACTTTAGTGGACTATTTACCTAAAATCGAGCGAAACTATAGATGGGAGCTATATCTAAATATGAACCGATTTTCACGAAACTTTGCACACATCATTCTAGACTTAATTCAGTACGCTATGCCAAATTTCGTGCAAATCGAAGGATATATAGGGTACACCCTTTACCTTGAATCGGACGAAAATATATATGGGAGCTATATCTAAATCCGATTTCAATAGGGTTCGTCCTTGGGCCAAACAAATGAGCTGTGCCAAATTTCATCCAATTTGGATTATAAATGCGATCTGTACTTTGTTTACATTTTAAAAGGACAGACGGACGGACGGAAATGCATAAATCGACTCAGAAAGTGATTCTATGCATATTCTCAAAAGGAACCATGGGTCTATCTCGATTATTTTTGCCTGTTACAAACATATGCACAAAGACATAATACCCTGTACCACAGTGTGGTGAAGGGTATAAAAACATGGAACAATATTGATATTTTCGGTAAAGTCTTGTACTACCAACAAATCTAAATTGTCAAATTGGATATTATTGCCATAAAGGAAATGCGATGGAAAGGGACTGGCGTAAGTAAATCAGATGAGTACGCCATATATTATAGCTGCCATGAAACAAGACGTGAATTTGGCTGCGTATTTATGGTTAATAAGAGAATAAAATACCTCATATCCAGATTCACTCGAATAGTTGAGCGAATTGCTATAATCCGTATAATAACGAAGTTCTTCTACATCAGTCTCATTAGCGCTCATGCTCCTACCGAAGACAAAATTTAACAGACCAATGACATATTTTACGAGCGCCTAGAAACAACATATAACTGCTGCCCTTGCCATTCGGCAAAAAGATTTTAATGCAAAAATCGGAAGGGAAAATATTTTTGGTCCCACCGTCGGAAAATTCAGCATCCATGAAGAAACATCCGACAACGGCATGAGGTTGATTGACTTCGCGGCAGCAACAGATATGGTAGGAATCAGGACCTGGATTTCTCTGGTCAAACAACGAGAACTCAAACTGATCATGTTGTAATAGACGGAAGTCATTCATCCAGTGTTTTAGGCGTTCAATCGATACTAGAAGCGAATATCGATTCGATTACAACACAACATATAGCACAAGCCTACTCCGCTCAACTTACCTATCTAGTCAAAAGCATTCCTTATCCCCGTTATATAGAAGCACAATGGCAAAGAATTGCCCACTCCCTACAAATTTCAACATGTGGGTACCAAAAACCACCTTCAAGAAACAGCAGGTGTCGATAGGCTGGTAAGGAGCATGCACCAGCTGATTAGCAATTTGGCTAGATGAATTTATCCCCCATGATTAGAACCTCAGCACCCTATGTCCCGTGCATAAAAAGGGAGACAAGGCGGTATGTGCCAACTATACACAGAAAAAAAATTGTAACCATTTGATAAAAAAATTCAAAAATCCAATTAAAATTTGATTGATTTTTCGCCAATAAAAATAATGTTCATATTTACAATCGCCGATAAAAAAAATTGTAATCCCATTCGAAAATATTTTGATAAAGCAATTCTCATATATACTAAAAGTTTTGTTGAATTTTGTTTTGTTAATCGATAAAATATTTTTCATATTGACAATCTTGTTTATCAAATTATTATTATTATTTCAAATTAAATTTCATGTAGTACGATACAAAACCTTTTAAACAGCAATTGCCGATTTTTACCCTTATTATTACAGCTCTCCCACAAAAATACCTGCAAATTTTCAGTATTTTAACGGCTTTAAACTAAATGTGTAGCTCTATACCGAATAAAAACTTATATTTGTTATCCATCTTTTACAATCTATTCAACAAAGTACTTTGTAATAACGTAATAAATAATAATATGGCATATTACAAAAAAAAAAAAAATTATTAAAAATTGTCCAACAAATTTAATAATTTTTTTGGTCAAACTCGTTTGTTGATAGTTTTTTTTGTGAATTGTTGGTGTTTGATAAACATTTCCGACTACTTTTGAAATATGTTATCGACATCTTTTTGTCGAACGCTGATGAAGCTTTTAATCAAAATTTTCGGGGTGGCTTTTTTTCTGTGTAGTGGAATAAGGAATAAAGTGATATCCAGCTTATGGTCAATGGCATTATGGGACCATACCAATGCGTCTTTAGACCTGGGAAATCCATCATTGACCAAATTTTCACTCTGCGCCAAATAATTGAAAAGACTCACTAAAAACACATCGACACATTCCACCTATTCGTCGACTATAATTCCGCATCCTTTCACAGTTATTTAAAGCCATGTTCGGCTTTCCTGCCAAATTAATACGTCTATGCAGGATAACTTTGTGTGGCACAAGGTCAGCAGTTAAAGTCAGAAATGACCTCTCGGAGCCCTTCAATACCGAACGAGGATTCAGACATGGTGAGAGTTTGTCGTGTGTCCTGTATAATATCCTGCTGGAAAAGGTCATACCAGATGTGAACAAAAATGGCACTCTGGGTGGAACATTGCGAGCGGGACAGCCAAACAAATGGCGAGAAGACCAAACTAATGGTATCAACGCGCAAGACGTCCTATACACTCGGACCAACTGTGGAACTTGAAAACGATAAAAGATAAAAGATTTTATTTCATTGAAATCCGAAGAAGAATATTGTTGGCCAATAAAGGTATCTATGGTCTGAGTAAGCAATTCCAAAGCATGACCACCTCTCGCCTGACCAAACTTTCACTCTACCAGACTCTGATATTACCCGTGATGTTGTATGGATATGAAGCATGAGTATTTGCGCAAGCAGATGAGGCAGATCTTGGAGTGTTTGAAAAAAAGATTTTCCGGAAGATGTATGGGCCGATCCGCGTCGACGGTAAATATCTTCGTGGAATGAACCATGAGCTATACCATCTATTCTCGGACATCGACATATTCAAACGGTTCGAGCTGCAGCGACTACGTTGGCTAGGTCATATTTCACAATACCGCCTGGAAATATTTTTACCCTTCACCACACTGTGGTAGAGCACATTGTGCACTAAAGACCCAAAGTTTTTCCGATTGGCACACAATTTTATACAATGTACTAATGTTAATATAAATAAATCTCTGAGAAGTTTCGTTGAAGTCGGTGCAGCTATAGATATAGCTCCCATAAATATTTTCGTTCAATTTTCGAGAAGGAGGAGTATGTTAGGATAATGTTTGTCCGATTAACACGATTTTTGCACAACGTATCAAGTTGAGACTGGAATAACGCGTTTTGTTGAAATTGATGTAGATGCTGTCATAGCTTCCATATGTATTTCGAACGGATGTCTATATGAAATTAAAATTTTAACAGTGCGGCGACCGAATAGCGTGTATTTATTTTGCTGTAAGTCGGTTTTCATAAATTTGTCCCATGGTGCAAAGTCGACTTTAAATCTGCCCGAATGAAATTAAATTTATCATAAGTTGCAGAAAGACTTGCGTATGTTCCTTGGAGGGGATACATATATACAATATACCCAAAGTGGCGAAGGGTATCATATAGTCGGCCCAGTCCTACTTTACTGGTTTTTAAGCTCGGCCTATGGTACAACCGTTATGTAAAAATCCAGCTAAGTAAGTAATAAATGTTCCTCTCTAATGATTTTGTGTGAATGTGAACAATATCCGGACAGATTGATATAGTATCTCAGGAGCACCATTGTCATAAAATTGAACGAAATTAATAATGTGATCTATAGCTATATCTCAACGGATCATCTGTCAGGTGAAGGATATATCATCTGACAGAAGAGGGTATACAACTTTAATGAATTTATGTTATAGTTGGGATTATAAATCGAATCACCTATTAAAACATATTAATTTTTCCTAATTATCAGATTACATCAATTTCTATATGAAACCTATTTATACCAGGAAAGTTAATTCATACTTTACTCAAGAATATAAAAGTTTTAAACAGTCGTAAAACCATATATTTGCAAACATAGGCACAACGTCTAGTACACAATTCGAACTAAAAGTTTACGATTTCGAATTACCTATTGAAGTTGCGGATGCTATACATACATATATACATAATTTTTGAAATACACAAATGCATCCGACAACATGAAATCAAATTTTACACCACAAAATTTTGTGAGAGATGCCATGATGTGATATCTTACTCCTTGTATGTATGTGTGTGTATTTGAATTACGAAAATTGATGATATTGTAATGAGGTTGTTAGCATTTGTAACAATGCACACAATACATACATGTATGAATACACTACACTATATATGTGATATTGTACATACAACAGGATCTTGTACACGCACACGTACCTACTCACATTCGAACACAAATATTGTGTGTGTTATTCATTTGTGTAATGTTTTAGCCCAAAATGTATGCAAACATTTCATCCACAATCTTAGATTTGCCGTTAGCATTGAAAATTTAGTTCATTTGCCAAAACAACAACATCAACAACGCAAACTCCCCCAAAAGCGCCAACTCAGATAAATGTGTATATGTATGGGGGTATATGTGAGTGCATCCGTGAATATGGAAAGTTGTAGTAAGAACCGCAACAGTAGCAATAACAAATACAACAACAACTACTTTGCAAACAGACAACATGCCTAGTTGTTATGTAATGATGCAGAAATTCATATACGAAGTTAATGAGAGCCACAGATTTGTGAAATGTAGAACAACGAATATGACAACACAGCGCTCGCTGGCGAAAGCTTTTGTGCAGTACGGTGTATAGAGATATTAGGGTGGCGATTTAACTTAAATCCATAACTTGTTTTTCGAATGTAAAGCAAGTAAATAATTGAGGTGTGGTCTTACTAGAAATATAAATTCAGATTATTATTTAGCGATCTTTTCAAAACCTAATTCGATGCATAGATCTTTTAAATTTTGTTAGAAAATCAGTTCGGCCACTGTTTTATTTTTTATTTTCTAAACCTCATAGGGCATATGTATGTATGTGAAGCTTTTTGGATTCCGAATTGATATAAAATATTTCTGAAATGTAGGTCAGTCAGATATTACGTCATTTTGAATAATAATATAAAATCAGACTATATCATCCAGAGTAGTAAAATTTTAGCGTCTAAACGAATTGAGATAGATGGACAAAATGATGCATAGAGTTGTCAAGTTCGAAGATGAGCTTATATGTTTAGGCAAGGCCCCCTATAAGAATACCCCTTATTTTCGATGTTTTGAGGTTCTTGAGGTACAATGAGTTTTTATTGGATACAAAATGTCTCCTCTAAAAATTATAAATATCGGTCCACTTTTGCTCATTCGGATAATAATGCGACCTGCACTTTGTCCACTTTTGCTCATTCGGATTATAATGCGTCCTGCACTTTGTTTTCAATTCAACATGGAAAGACGGACGGACGGACGGACAAGCATAAATCAACTCAGAAAGTGATTCTATGCATATTCTCAAAAGGAACTGTGGGTCTACCTCGACATAATACCCTGTACCACAATGTGGTAAAGGGTATAAAACCACTAAGAAAAGTAAAAAATTGGGTAGACCGACGTTTCATCCTTGGGCCAAATAAGAGTGCTGTGCCAAATTTTTATCTCATTCGGATCATAAATGCGATCTGTACTTTCTTCATATTTTACACCCTTCACCACACTGTGGTACAGGGTATTATGTCTTTGTGTATATGTTTGTAACAGGCAAAAGTAATCGAGATAGACCCATGGTTCCTTTTGAGAATATGCATAGAATCACTTTCTGAGTCGATTTATGCATGTCCGTCTGTCCATGTTAAATTGTAAACAAAGTACTGGTCGCATTTATGATTCGAATTGGATGAAATTTTGCACAGCTCATTTGTTTGGCCCAAGGACGAACCCTATTGAAATTGGGTTCAAATTTAGATATAGCTCCCAGATATATTTTCTTCCGATTTAAGGTAAATGGTTTACCAAAGTCCCATATAAATTTCGATTTTCACGAAATTTGGTACATCGTACTGAATTAAGCCTAGAATGATGTGTGCTAATTTTCGTGAAAATAGTTTCAGATTTAGATGTAGCTCCCATATATATCATCGTCCGATTTAAGGTAAATGGTGTACCAAAGTCCCTATATTTCGATTTGGCCGAAATATGGCATAGCGTACTTAATTAAGTCTAGAATGATGTGTAATAAATATCGTGAACATCGATTCAGATTTAGATATAGCTCCCATATATAGTTTCGCCCGATTTTAGGTAAATAGTCCACTAAAGTCCCTGCTAATCTTTTGATTTGCACGAAATTTGTCATAGCGTACTGAATTAAGTCTAGAATGACGTGTGTTAAGTTTCGTGAAAATCGGTTCAGATTTAGATATAGCTCCCATATATATGTCTTCGTCCGATTTAAGGTAAATGGTGTTAAAAAAGTCCCTATATATCTTTCGATTTGCTCGAAATTTGGCATAGCGTATTGAATTGTGTCCATAATAATGTGTGCTAAGTTTCATTAAAACCGGTTCAGATTTAGATATAGCTCCCATATAGAGTTTCGTCGGATTTTAGATAAATGGTGCACCAAAGTCCCTGGAAATCTTTTCATTTAGACGAATTTTGGCATGGCTTATTGAACTAAGTCTAGAATGTTTCCCTGAAATCGTTTCAGATATAGATATATATCAAAGACGCGACGTCTGTTAGGACATATATGTAGAATATACCCAAAATGGTGAATGGTGTCATATAGTCGGCCCAGTCCGACTTTACTACTTTCCTTACTGGTTACATATAAATCGACTCATAAAGTGCTTCTATGTATATTCTCAAAAGAAACAATGGGTCTACATCGATTCATTTTCTCTGATACAAACATATGCACAAATACATAATATCATGTAGCACATTGTTCCAAAGGGTATAAAAAACACAAGCCCATTCATTTTACTTTCTCCAATGCGTGTTCAAAAGCATCGTTGCAGTTGTAGACAAATAACAAGAAAATATATTTGCTGTTAAATCCGGACGCGGAAATAAAGCAGAAAATAGAAATCACACTTTAGTATAACGAAAATGCAAATGAACAAAAATCTTTCAGATAAACCAGTTGAAAATAGGAAACTAAACTCAAATAATAAATTGTATTTTTTGGTCATGTTTGTTTTTTCTTGATGTTAGCAGAGCATCGCACCAATATTCGACGCTCAGTCACAAAATAGCAATCATTGGTTGGAGGCAGTTCAAAAAGGGATATTTTGTGGGGCCTTTTTGGAGTTTGAACAAATCTGTACTTTTAATTTTAGGTCGACGATCTCACCCAGTGACGATATGACGAAGTTTTGCTCAATATAGTAACGTTTTTAAGTTATCTGGTCAAATTTGTATGACCCTTTATTTGCATGACACTAACCAAAGACGATTACCCAATAATTTCAGGTACCTTTAACAATATTTTTTTCATCCTGTTTACAACACTCCGAAATGTTCTTTTCCCACCTTATAAAGCTATATATTTTGAATCATAGTAAAATACTATAATATCCTAGGTGTGCCTTTTATTGTCCGAAGAAATTGTGATAGGGTGCTGAAATTTTGCATAAGTTTGTCATTTGTCTGCAGGCAGGTCAAGTTGGTTGATAGAAAATATTGTTCCACGTTTAGGCATTGTTTCATACAATGGTACCACCAAATTTGAAAATCATGCTACAAAAAATCATATATAGAGGCACAATTTTAGACATAATCCTCATATAACGAACTTTGGATTCATATCATAATTTATGAACAAGCTACTACCACTAAGTCTCCATTAAAAGGTCCGATATATGTTTGAATAAGGGCCCGAAGCAATTTTATGTATTTAAAATGACTAGTCTTCTTTTTATATCCTCCACCATAGTATGGAGGGTATATTAATTTTGTTTTTCCGTTTGTAACTTATCGAAATAACCATTTCCGATCCTATAAAGTATACATATTCTTGATCTATGACGATATAGCCATAGTCCGTCTGTCTGTTGTAATCACTCTATTGTCTAAACGAATTCAGATAGATCACCAAAATTTGGCATAGAGTCGTCTTTTGTCTGCAGGCAAGTTCGAAGATGGGTTTTATCGGTCCACGTTTAGGCATATCTCCCATATAAGGCTACCCCCCAAATGTCGGTATTGTAGGGTTCTTGAGCGCATTTTTCAACAGAATTTGCTGTAATTTGATATTATGTAGTCGTATATGGTAACAAATCTCCCTTCCAAAAATGATTAATATTCGCCCCCTTTTTGGGATAGTCCCAATATAACCCCCTTTTTATACCCTTCACCATAGTATGGAGGGTATATTAATTTTGTTTTTCCGTTTGTAACTTATCGAAATAACCATTTCCGATCCTATAAAGTATATATATTCTTTATCAGGGTAAAATTTTAGGACGATCTAGACGGGATGCTCAAAAATTTTGCATAGGTTTGCCTTTTGTCTGCAGGCAGGTCACGGCATAGCTCCCATATAACAGTACCGCCCCCCCCCCCCCATTTTCGTTATCTTGGGGTTCTTGATAGCGTTTTTCAATCGAATACGCTGAAATTTGGTACATTGGGTTCTTATTGGGTACTAAATGTCTCCACAAACCAGTAAGGAAAGTAGTAAAGTCGGACGGGGACTATATGATACCCTTCACCACTATGGGTATATTAAACAGGACTATTAACATGAAATTGGATAAACTAAAATATGTCCTTCGACAACCTATTTGCGGTTTAAGAGTCACATTATTTATTTTGTAATCAAAATTCGTGTGTATTCGTTTTTTCGCGGAAAAGTTCTATCTTCCTATGTCATTCGGTGCATCTTGACAAATGCATGCAAAATAACCTAATTTCCTCTTTTAATTTGGCGTATTTTTCGTCCATATTGTTGTTATTGGCAATTTTACTTGCGGTGACGTTGTGAACAACAATATGTTTCCTTGCTTTTATTTCTTTCATCAAACCAAAAATTGAAAATATTATTGTTTTTTTTTATTCTGAAGTTGCCTACAAAAAACTGATATATCTTGAAAAACGCAAAAAATTTGAGACCTACTGGAATCAATTTAGAAGGCTTTCATTAATATATTTCAGTTGTCAAAAGATCAGACAATTTAAACATTTCAGTAAAAGTCTATCTAAAATGACTTATGTGTAAAAAATAGAAACATTTATTTTATTATAGTCAACTATGTAAATTTTAAATCGCTACACAAACGTATTAACAAATATTATACATTAAATAAATAGCACACACCACCGTTAATACTCTCCATGTTTAATTTTTATGTTTATGCTTTAAATTGAGCGGTTTTAAACGTTTTAAAATACGCCTTTATTTTATTTTTTTTTTCTTTAATTTTATTTTCAAAGTTTAGAGTTTGGCAACGATTTTCACCGCTTTTAAGACACTTTTACGCAAAAAATCTTACATATTCATAAAATTTGACATGTTTTCTTCTGCCAAGTTTTCACAAAACTTGGCAGACATTACATTAGGCTTAATTCAGTACGTTTTGCCAAATTCCGTGCAAATCGAAAGATATATAGGGACTTTGGTGCACCATTTGCATAAAATCGGACGAAACTATATATGGAAGCTATATCTAAAATTGGACCGATTTTCACGAAACTTGGCAGACATCATATTAGGCACAATTCAGTACATAATCAGTTCATCCCGCATTTACCCCTAGCCCCTGTGTGGGAGTTACCAGAAGGAGTGGACTGATATTCCTCATGTTCGAACTTGAACGAATTTTGGATGAAATCAAGATTTTTTGAAACAAATTTGATCTAATATAACATGGGATCTAAGACCAATATTTAGAACTATAATCGGTTTGTAGAAATGTCGGCATAGGTATGTTCCCTATATTTTAATTTCAAGTTCCTGTCAGTATATCTAAAGTTCAGACCGGCCGAACTTAACTTTTCCACTTGTTATTGTAATAGGAACTAATTATGCAAGATCGTCATATAAAAATTGAGATAAATGTTGGTAGAAAAATTTGACTTCAACAGGCCGAAAAGTATCTTGTGGTGGAGGGTGATGGAGGGTTTAACAATTGATAAACTTCAAAAGAATTTTATATGGTCATCTAAGGTGACAATCATGACATGAGCCCGAAATTAAAAAGCTTCGACTGTGTGGATTTTTTGTGAATACGAGCCAAATCCAAGGACAATTGTTTACGAAATAAGTATTTCGAAGCAAATTGTCGACTGTTCCACGTGATCAATGTAGAATGGTCAATTATGAGTGGTACACCTAAACACGGATGTGTTGTAAGTCTTCATCGAATGTGGTACAATACTCATTGTTGTGGCCCTCAATGGGGGCTATTTCAAAAAATATATCTGAATAGAAGAAGAATCCTGATTGGTAAACTTTCCTACCCCCCGATAAACCAAAAATCCCTCTTTCAGTGAGGTTGTTTGAAAATAGGCCTAGAACCAACAAAATACTTAGAATTTGTCGAGACTTGTATATAAGGCCTAAATCAAAACATGGACCTATATTGACACTTTTCTTTAAATGTGTTTTTCGCAATTCTAAGGCCCTCTTTTACTATAAGAGAACATTATCACTCCCCAACTCTTACCACAATTTTATGTTATGCCAAAACCATGAAAAAAGAAGATTATAAAAATTATGTATGAAAAACATACAACGCAAAAACCCCAATTCATTCTTTCAAAAAATAAATGAATTCCCAACAATATTAAACATGACGATGATGATAAAAACAATGATTTATTTGGTGTCACATATATTTCTTTGTTGTTCCTGCCCGTTTGTCATACTCGCACATAAAATGAAATGTGCCAGAATACCAGAATGCAAAACGACGCAACGACGTACCACCACAACAGCAGTGAAGGTCAAAGAAATGCACAAAAGCGAATGTTACCAATTTGTACCATTCGGAAACACTAAATTTTATTTTTTGAAATAAACAAATGGTATCCCAAGCTCAGCAGTGGTGCTGGAGCTGGTGGCGATGGAGGTGGTGGCATCATCAGCCACATAAACAAGAACTGCAATCAACAACAGCAGTCACAAGCAATTTTAGCACAAAAACAAAAAACCAGCATCCGAAACGGAAACAGAAATGAGAATCTTTTTGCTGTGTGGAACACAGAGAACCGTATAAAAAGATATGGCTGCATTTATTCATAGCCGTCGTATTATTTTGAATAAACAAAACTATCTGAAATTGTTTATGTCGTCCAATACATATCAGCGGTACTTTTTGCTTTTTTTTTTTGCTGTTAAACAGGGAGATGTTAACAATTTTTAACAACTTGTTGTTATTACCACTACCACTACCCACAATTCAGATAAAGGCCATTGGAATAAATTGAAAAACGAGGGAGTTGAATAAAAATATCAGTAATACTATGAAGAACAATAGCCAAACCAATACACATTTTGGTTTCAAATTTGAAATCAAATGAGAGCTCTTGGTGAGTATATTAAGAACATACAAACCAATTCCGAATAGTTCAAGGTTTTTTGTTATGGTGTGATTAATTTTTGATTGTTGACCCTGCACTTCATTGCGGCAATTGCAGGTTATTTTTGAGAGCATTTCTACAGGCAAATCTTTCTTTCCCAGGGTTTTAGTCCTCAGAAAGAATTTTCCACGACCACCAAAGGTGGTACAATGCTTTTAGGTCCATAAATTTTATAAAAAGGGGCTATTGCAAAAAGGTATAGGTATTCCTAATCTGCGTTGAAAAATAATCCGGAATGGGGCGAGACCTATATATGTGGCCCACATGTTCCATGAAACTTTTCCAAAATGTTTTTCGTTATATGGTAAAATATCCCACCCTTCAACTTCAACTCTCGTATTCAACTGAACAAAATAGTTTATGAGAATCATATCCGTTATTTAGGTCAGTCGCAGAAAAAAAGAGAAACAACCGTACATTACTCAAAACCCCATTACAATTTAAAATAAACCACGCAGTGACATTACATTGATACTGAAAGTCTGATTTGGTATTTTTAAGTTTGGTTAAAGGACAACTGAACATACAAAACGTACTCATACCTATACCATGAATTTTATTCAGAGTGAAAATTGTGGTTTGGTTTCATTTATGCTAAATGATACCTAGAGGGAAACTTTTATCGTTTTTTTAACGGAAATGAGTTGACAAATTGTGTGCTTAAACTATGTATGCAGATTGATTTCGCCGACAGCGAATTGGACTTTGTAAAAACAGTAATTCTAAATGAGTGTCTTATTATGACCTTGATATCATTTTATATGACAAGGAAGTGGTTCAAAACTAGTAAGGAAAGTAGTAAAGTCGGACCGGGCCGACTATATGATACCCTTCACTACTTTGGGTATATTGTACATATGTATTCTTACAATTGCATGTCAATATTTCCTTAAAGAAACATACTTATGCCTTTCTGCAACCTATGTTAAATTTAATTTTATTCGGGCAGATTTTAGAGTCGTCTGCGTACCATGGGACAAATTTCAGACAATATTCGGTACGCCGCACAGTTAAACATTTCATTTATATCAGACACCCTTTCGATATACATACGGAAGCTATGGCTGAATATGTACCAATTTCAACAAAACGCAATAGCGTCATTCAAATCTCAATTTGATACAAACATTAGGAGCTTGGGAGCTATATCGAAATCTGAACCGATTTTCCAAAACTTACCACACATCATTCTAGACTCAATTCAGTATGCCAAATTTTGGGCAAATCGAAGTATATATAGGGACTTTGTGCACAGTCTACCTAAAATCGGGCAAAAATATATATAGGAGCTATATCTAAAGCGAAACTAAATCGAAGGATATGTAGGTACTTTGTTTCACCATTTAGATAAAATCGGACGAAAATATATATGAAAGGTGAACTGACTTTCTAAAAATTTAACACATAAAGCTAGATTCAATTCATTATGCTATGCCAAATTTCGTGCAAATCAAAGTTGATATAGAGACTTTGGTGCACAATTTACTTAAAATCGGACGAAAATGTGTATAGGAGCTATATCTAAATCTGTACCGATTTTCGCGAAACTTAACATGCATCGTCTTGGACTTAATTCAGTTCTCTATAACAAATTTCGTGGAAATCGAAAGATATATAGGGACTTTGGTGCACCATCTACATTAAATCGGAAGAAAATATATATGAGAACTACATCAAATTTTACACAAATTTGCTTTAAACTTAACACACATCGTTCTAGACTAAATTCAGTACGCTATGCCATATTTCGTGCAAATTGAAGGATATAGAGCGACTTTGGTGTACTATTTACCTTAAATCGGATGAAAATATATATGGGAGCTATATCTAAATCTGGACCGATTTTCAGTAAACTCAACACACATCATTCTAGACTTAATTCATTACGCTGTGCCAAATTTCGTGTAAATCCAAGGATATATAGGGATTGTGGTACACCATTTACATTAAATCGGACGAAAATATATATGGGAGCTATATCTAAATCTGGACCGATTTTCAGGAAACTTAACACACATCATTCTAGACCTAATTCATTACGCTATGCCAAATTTCGTGAAAATCGGAAGATATATAGGGGCTTTGGTACACCATTTACCTTAAATCGGACGAAAATATATATGGTAGCTATATCTAAATCTGGACCGATTTTTCCCAATTTTAATAGAGTTCGTCCTTGGGCCAAATAAGTGACCTATGTCAATTTTTGTCCAATTCGGATCATATATGCAACCTGTACTTTGTTTTCAAATTAACATGGACAGACGGACGGACGGACATGCATAAATCGATTTAAAAAGTGTTTCTATGGATATTCTCAGAAGAAACCATGTGTCTATCTCGTTTCCTTTTACCTGTTACAAACATATGCACATAGACATAATACCCTGTACCACAGTGTAGTGAAGGTTATAAATAGTTTAAGTTGCTGTCACATAAATCGGCTAAATCTTCAAAATTTTTTGAGATTTTCACTTGAAAATTTATAGGAACATTCTTGAATTAGTGTAGGTTCGAATTAAATCGAAATACAAAATTAAATTTTTTGAAACCGAGTATGGGGGGTCCCCTTAAATAGAAAATAATAACAGAAGTAATGAAAACACAGTTGATTTAAACAAGTAAAACCAGTATGAAACTCTTAACCACTTGGCGTACAGCATAACATCTTGAGGGGAATCGGACTAAATTAAATATGTGTTCTACACAGATATATTAGGTTAGAGAACAAGAAATCGGCAGATAGCCGTACTGATAGATTTCTCGTAAAGTATCGATCAAACAATTTCAGATTTATGCAAGCCAAGCGGCTAAAATTGTGAATGGTGTTTATGGTTCCGATACTGTAACAGCCAATTATGTGCAATTTTGATTTCATAGATTTCGTTCTGGAATTGTTGTTGTTAAATACGCAACTCGCACATGTAGGCCGGTCGTCGAAAATGCCGATAAAATCGGAGAAATGATCGAAGTCCGAAGTCCGAAGCGTTTTAAATAAAGTCCTATATTTCATATAAAATAATGAATTTATTTTTTTAAAATAATGGTGTAATCTCCTGTATTTTTATTATTTTTCTCATATTTCGCGAAAATTTGTAACTTTTTCACGATTATTAAAATATCTCCATATTGTTAGCTAAAATGCAAAAAGACGTAACTAACAAAAGCGTAATTGTGTAGGAGAAGCAAAAAACAGTTTTGAATGAAAACTATAAACATGTCATTGGAAATGAGAAAGTATGCCCGGCAGGGTGATATTGCATATGACGAATAATAGACTATAATTTTTTTAACAAATTTAGTTATTTAGTTTTTATTTAGTAAGTAAAAATTTGAATTTTTTATTAGTTACTCTTTTTGTATTTATCAAATAAACCCACTTGTAGTTACGTATTTTTGTTTTTTTGTTAATAGAAGCTCCTTTTTTGACCGCAGATGTGTAAAACTTTGTCAACACATGTAGTTTATTGACATTCACAATATTCATTCAAAAAGTCAATTTTCAATTTTTTGTTAGTTACGCCTTTTTGCATTTTAGCTGACGATATGTAATAAACATAAATTAAAAATTTTAGTAGTGTTGGCGGTTTATTTGGGATACCATTTGTATTTTGTTTTTGCAAAATAGTCAGGCTGAATCCCAGTTTGTTGTTTTTATAAAAACCAAGTATTTATTAGTGGGGAATGTATGGCATTGTTTGCGGAGGGGTAAGGCAGGGAAGACTATAGTTTCGGATCACGCCACTGATCCTCATCAGTTCCCTAAGTTTTTTTGTTGGGATATTCTCCCCAGAAGCTATTGCTTCTATACAAAAAACCTTTCATACCCAAAGGACTCTTGTAACAAAGCGAAGTACTTAGCTGACCAACACAGATATAACGACATAAACGACATAAACTGCATGAGAATTTCGCTGGAGCCTCACTTCGAGGTTAACAAGGCATTTACAAACAATACCACATCTTTCCCACTGTTGTGTGTTGTCACATCGCGACAAATGCACACAACGACTTTGTTGGTGTTGCTAGTATACAGCAACAAACCAAACAGTTTAACCGTGCCTGCGTCTACAACTTCAGTAGTGTTGGCGGTTTATTTGGGATACCATTTGTATTTTGTTTTTGCAAAATAGTCAGGCTGAATCCCAGTTTGTTGTTTTTATAAAAACCAACAGCAATAGCTTCTGGGGAGAATATCCCAACAAAAAACCTAAGGGAACTGATGAGGATCAGTGGCGTGATCCGAAACTAATAAATAGTTGGTTTTTATAAAAACAACAAACTGGGATTCAGCCTGACTATTTTGCAAAAACAAAATAAATTAAAAATTATTCTTTGTGAATGGAATATTAAAAAGTTAGCAATATTGCCCACATACCACCGCAGATGTGTAAAACTTTGTCAACACATGTAGTTTATTGACATTCACAATATTCATTCAAAAAGTCAATTTTCAATTTTTTGTTAGTTACGCCTTTTTGCATTTTAGCTGACGATATGTAATAAACATAAATTAAAAATTTTAGTAGTGTTGGCGGTTTATTTGGGATACCATTTGTATTTTGTTTTTGCAAAATAGTCAGGCTGAATCCCAGTTTGTTGTTTTTATAAAAACCAAGTATTTATTAGTGGGGAATGTATGGCATTGTTTGCGGAGGGGTAAGGCAGGGAAGACTATAGTTTCGGATCACGCCACTGATCCTCATCAGTTCCCTAAGTTTTTTTGTTGGGATATTCTCCCCAGAAGCTATTGCTTCTATACAAAAAACCTTTCATACCCAAAGGACTCTTGTAACAAAGCGAAGTACTTAGCTGACCAACACAGATATAACGACATAAACGACATAAACTGCATGAGAATTTCGCTGGAGCCTCACTTCGAGGTTAACAAGGCATTTACAAACAATACCACATCTTTCCCACTGTTGTGTGTTGTCACATCGCGACAAATGCACACAACGACTTTGTTGGTGTTGCTAGTATACAGCAACAAACCAAACAGTTTAACCGTGCCTGCGTCTACAACTTCAGTAGTGTTGGCGGTTTATTTGGGATACCATTTGTATTTTGTTTTTGCAAAATAGTCAGGCTGAATCCCAGTTTGTTGTTTTTATAAAAACCAACAGCAATAGCTTCTGGGGAGAATATCCCAACAAAAAACCTACGGTAACTGATGAGGATACGTGGCGTGATCCTAAACTAATAAATAGTTGGTTTTTATAAAAACAACAAACTGGGATTCAGCCTGACTATTTTGCAAAAACAAAATAAATTAAAAATTATTCTTTGTGAATGGAATATTAAAAAGTTAGCAATATTGCCCACATATATTTTATTGTTACTGCGTTGCATGTTAATTTATATTCAATTATTCGATTCAAAAGTCTTTATTATATTTAAGAGCCATTTCACTTTAACATGTGTTAAACTGGGACCATTTTACATAGACAATATTCAATATTACTCAGATTTAATTTTAGCCGGCGACTATTTAACGTTTATTTATTAATAAGGGACCATTTGTCGCTGGTCTTGTATTTCACAATTTCACAGAAAATTAAATTTAACGAACTAATTAGTGTTATGTGCATGAATGTGATTTTATTTCTAATGTGGTCAAAATCAAATGATTTTCATACTTGTCAACACATTTCAATTGATGTTCCCTCGTGAATATCAAATTGAATTTAATGGATGGCAAATGTTTAGACAATGATGGACATATATTATTATGGACACATACACATCTACATATTTGAAAAATACATTCGATTGGGTGTTGACAAAGTATGAAAAAGGAAACATTTTTAGCAATCCGAATAAAATGTTTAATAACATTTTACTGCAAAAGTATGGCAACTTCATACACACACATATATATTATGTCTGCATATAAATGTTTAAGTATTCGAAAAAGTCATTATGCGAATTCATTAAAGCAAAAGTATTCTCAATATGATTAGAATGTCATTATAATTAATGAAATGTTGTGGTCGGTGATACGATAGAAATACTTCATTTAGCGTTTCATATTTAGACGAAAGTTTGGCAAAAGTATTATCTTTAATATTATACACATGTATACGTTGTAACATCTTTAATATCAGATTCACTATTTATATGAATCTGATATTAAAGAGCGGTATAGAAAGAAGCGGTATTAGACTTTAGAATTTTTAAGCTCTGTCATGTTTAGACCACACTTGATCTACTAATCGGTAGTTGCTCTATAGATCCATTTATGGATTTAATGTAGGCTTGGTAAAATAATACGATGTACAATCAATAGATAAAACGCTCTACCCCATTCTATTCGACATGGTAAAAGTTGACCTTTTGTGCGGAAGTTACCTGCAGGAATCAACCGATGAGTCCCATCTTTGGACTTCATCTAGGTTTTGTAAAAATATTTATTTGGATCAAAAACGACATTCTATTAAGTTGATATTGGATTAACAAATTTTGTTTTTGCAAAATAGTCAGACTAAATCTCCGTTTGTTGTTTTTATAAAAACAACTACTTATTGGTGAGGAAAGTATGGCATTGCCAACCAAGGGGTATCGTAGGGAAGATTATAGTTTAGGATATCGCCACTGATCGTCAAAATTAACAAAATTAACTGTGTGGTCAATGTGCTTGGCGAGAAATTTTCTTTCATGAGAAGCCTTTTACCGTTCTTTATTTCTTACTACCCTCATTATCTATAATGAGTATAAGTTTGGACGTTCATAGTAGATTTTCCAAGAGCTACGTTTTGAAGTGTTTTTTTATTATTTTATGGTATTCTTTCCGCTTGGCCTGAAAGTCTTCCCATAATAATAACGATTTTTTTGGGGCGTGCTCTGTTGTAAATATCTCTTTTTCTTTGTTCCGAATCTCCCGTCGTCTAAGGTTTTTCGAAGACAGATTTCCAATCTCGAAGAGGACATTCCTGTGTATGTCATTTGTGTTAGGGCTCTCTTTGACCTCCCGAATTTTATCCAATTAGTTTTTGACTTGTTCCTGAAAAATATAGGTTTCGGCGGTGGCCGTAATTTTAATCTTAATATATTTGTGGTCAGAGAAGCAGTACTCTTGTGAGATCCAAGCTGAACTTCGACTATTAGGTTCGCTGAACATATTGTTATATATAATACCTCCTCTCTATATCTGATACAAATGTTGGTTCGCTGCCTAGGGCCTGACCCCTTTTCTTAGAATTATTACTACCCAATGTGGTGTGAGTTAGCATCACTACCAATTAGTAATTTGTTACCTACTTCCTTTGCTCTCGTTACAATTCGCTGGAGTTCCACCTTTGGGAGTTAAACTGATGCTAGGTAAATGTTCGAATTACCCTGCTTCAGTACAGTTGCGTCCGATATTGACAACACTGGGCAGAAGAGAAAGCATACGTTTTTGTGGCATATTATGCAATTGCCCTCCTTGGTTCCTTCACTTTTGTTGCTGGGTTTTTCTCCCTCCCTACTTTGTGTGGCTTCCTCATCCATTTAGTTCCCAGGACTCATTACTCTCATTGAAAACTGCATAGCAGAGCTCAGATCTGAAGCGGCTCCCGTAAACCTTCGTGTAAGATGTCAGCTCGTTATTAATGGTTGCTACAATCTTCCTCTTTCGTAAAGTGCGGTTATTCCTTTGGGATTCACGTTCATTACGAAAGATTCCGATTCAGCACATGTCTTCTAGATAATAGAGCCAGCTAAGCCGCCCTCACTCGATGGATTCTCGAGACAGTCTCCTTTAACGTTGGGTTGGCTCAGCTTTCTCTTTTAATCGGCCGACAGGAATCTCTATTCGTTTTTATACCCTTCACCACCACACTGTGGTACAGGTTATTATGTCTTTGTGCATATGTTTGTAACAGCAAAAAGAAACGAGATAGACACATGGTCCCTTTTGAAAATATGCATAGAATCACTTTTTAAGTCGATTTATGTATGTCCGTCTGTCCATGTTAAATTGTAAACAAAGTACAGATTGCATTTATGATCTGATTTGGATGAAATTTGGTACAACTCACTTATTTGGCCCACGGACGAACCTTACTGAAATTGAAGAAAATCGGTTCAGATTTAGATATAGATCCAATATATATTTTCGTCCGATTTTATGTAAATGGTGCACCAAAGTCCCCATATATCCTTCGATTTGCATGAAATTTGCCAGAGCGTACTGAATTGAGTCTAGAAAGATGTGCGTTAAATTTCGTAAAAATCAGGTCAGATGAAGATATAGCTCCCATATATAGTTTCGTCCGATTTTAGGTAAATGGTGCACCAAAGTCCCTATATATCCTTCAATTTTCACGAAATTTGTCATGGCGTACTAAATTAAGTTTAGAAAGATGTGTGTTAAATTTCGTGAAAAATCGGTTCAGATTTATATATAGATCCAATATATATTTTCGTCCGATTTTATGTAAATGGTCCACCAAAGTCCCCATATATCCTTCGATTTGCACGAAATTTCGACGTCTGTTAGGATTTCATCTGTTGAATATACCGAAAGTGGTGAAGGGTATCATATAGTCGGCCCGTTCGACTTTACTACTTTCCTTACTGGTTGAGCACTCGTTTGGTTATCCGGAGTCCTAATCTTCTTCATTGCTTTCGATGAAGGGAAGGCTTATCCTTAGCGGTACCCTCGACTTCAAGACACCCATATATGTAGAAGATCGCACGATGGCGACCGTGCGTGATACTTGGGCAAATATAACATGTTCGACCCGGCGTTTTTACCTAACGACGTTTTTACTTTTTTATACCCTTTACCACACTGTGGTACAGGGCATTATGACTTTGTGTTTGTTTTGTAACAGGCAAAAGGAAACGAGATAGAGTCACTTTCTGAGTCTATTTACGCATGTTCGTCCGTCCGTCAATGTATTTTTGTGAACAAAGTACAGGTCGCATTTATGATCCGATTTGGATGAAATTTGGCACAGTTCACTTATTTGGCCCAAGGACGAACCCTATTGAAATTGGAGAAAATCGGTTCCATATATAGTTTTGTCCGATTTTATGTGAATGATGCACCAAACTCCCAATAAGTGTCCAACTTAGCAAAATTTTACATAGCGAATGCAATTGAGGAAAATGTGTTTCTATATAGCTCCCATACATAATTTTACTTGATTTCATACAAATGGCACACCAAAGAAACCAAGTCTGCCCGTTTGACATGTATGGTGTTTATACCCTTCACCACACTGTGGTACAGGGTATTATGTCTTTGTGCATATGTTTGTAACAGGCAAAAGGAAACGAGATAGACACATGGTTCCTTTTGAGAATATGCATAGAATCACTCTCTAAGTCGATTTATGCATGTCCGTCCGTCCGTCTGTCCGTCCGTCCGTCTGTAGATGTTAAATTGTAAACAAAGTACAGGTCGCATTTATGATCCGATTTGGATGAAATTTGGCACAGCTCATTTGTTTGGCCCAAGGACGAACCCTATTGAAATTGGGAAAAATCGGTTCAGATTTAGATATAGCTCCCATATATATTTTCGTCCGATTTAATGTAAACGGTCCCTATATATCTTTCGATTTGCACGAAATTTGGCACAGCATAATGAATTAGGTCTAGAACGATATGTGTAAAATTTTATAAAAATCACTTATTTGGCCCAAGGACGAACCCTAGTGAAATTGGGAAAAATCGGTTCAGATTTAGATATAGCTCCCATAAAGTATTGGAAACCTTGATGTACAAGCAAATCAATGAATATCTCACTAAAAATAACATGCTTACTGAACATCAGTCTGGATTTAGGAAGAACAGAAGCTGTGTTACTGCCCTCTTGGACGTCACTGAAGATCTAAGATGTAATCAAGACAATATGCAAGATTCCTTCCCCGTACTTCTAGATCACAGCAAGGCATTTGACACCGTAAACCATAACATTCTATTACTGAAACTCCAAAAATTTTTTAACTTCTCTGCCTCTGCATGCCGTCTTATTAATTCATACTTGAGCAACCGATCACAAGCAGTTTTTCACAACAATATGTTCTCTTCGCAGTTGCCTGTAAAACACGGTGTTCTCCAAGGATCGGTTTTGGGCCCTCTATTATTTTGCATTTACATCAACGATCTACCGGAGTCACTGACACATTGCAAATTACATATATATGCTGATGATGTTCAATTATATCTAGGATCGAACACAAGAAATTTACAATTTACGATAAATATAATTAATGATGATTTGAGAAACATATCTGATTGGGCTGAAAACAACAGGCTAGGAATAAACCCCCTTAAGTCAAAATGAATACACATATGTAGAAACCAACAACAAACTCAAAAAAATGCCTTAAAAATTAATAATTCTACAATTGAATACGTTAGCTTCGCTTCTAACCTAGGAGTGGTATTTAATGAAACGCTGTCATGGTCGACTCACATTAATATAACAGCAGGAAAAGTACATGGAATGTTACGAAACCTCTGGGCAGTTCATACCTCTACACCCATGGAAATACGCATGTTACTTGCAAAATCATACCTTGTTCCGACTCTTTTATATGGCTCCGAAGTTTTTTACAACTGTGATCATGCTGACCAACGCAAGCTTAAAGTTACGTTTAATAACATTGCAAGATATATATTTAATAAAAAACGTAGTGATCGAATTTCTGAGCTTGCCTATAAGATTTTCAACATGACATTTGAAAACTACCTTAAATATAGAGCTCTCGTATTTCTTCATAAAATTATAATAAACAAGGAACCATCTTACTTAATAAAAAGAATACAATTTGCCAGATCTAACAGAGGCAAGAAAATAATACAATTAAAATTTAAAACTTCCAAATCGGAAAAACAATTTTTCATACCAACTATTCGTCTTTGGAATAATCTTCCACCTAATATACAGGTTATAAGCAACATCCTGCGTTTCAAACATGAATTACAAGAATATCTTATATAAAATGAACAATAAACATATTTTGTTACTATCTTTATTCGTAATATACTCTTGAAATATTCAATGTACCACTAGCACCACTTCATAAGAATTTTATTATTCTCACGGTGCTAGATTTATATCGATAAATAAATAAATATATTTTCGTCCGATTTAAAGTAAACGGTCCCTATATATCTTTCGATTTGCACGAAATTTGGCGCAGCATAATGAATTAGGTCTAGAACGATGTGTGTAAAATTTCATAAAAATCGGTTCAGATTTAGATATAGCTCCCATATATATTTTCGTCCGATTTAAGGTAAATGGGGCACCAAAGTCCCTCTATATATTTCGATTTGCATGTAATTGGGCATAGAGTACTGAATTAGGTGCAGAACGATGTGTGCCAAGTTTCGAGAAAATCGGTTCAGAATTAGATATAGCTCCCATATATAGGTTCTTCCGATTTAAGGTAAATGGGGCACCAAAGTCCTTCTATATCCTTCGATTTGCATGAAATTTGGCACAGCGTACTGAATTAGATCCAGAATGATGTGTGCCAAGTTTCGAGAAAATCGGTTCAGATTTAGATAGAGCTCCCATATATATTTTCGTCCTTTTTAAGGTAAATGGTGCACCAAAGTCCCTATATATCTTTCGATTTGCATGAAATTTGGCACAGCGTACTGAATTAGATCCAGAATGATGTGTGCCAAGTTTCGAGAAAATCGGTTCAGATTTAGATATAGCTCCCATATATAGTTTCGTCCTTTTTAAGGTAAATGGTGCACCAAAGTCCCTATATATCTTTCGATTTGCATGAAATTTGGCACAGCGTACTGAATTAGATCCAGAATGATGTGTGCCAAGTTTCGAGAGAATCGGTTCAGATTTAGATATAGCTCCCATATATAGTTTCGTCCTTTTTAAGGTAAATGGTACACCAAAGTCTCTATATATCATTCGATTTGCACGAAATTTGGCATAGAGTACTGAATTAGGTCCAGAATGATGTGTGCTATGTTTCGTGAAAATCGGTTCAGATTTAGATATAGCTCCCATATATAGTTTCGTCCTTTTTAAGGTAAATGGTACACCAAAGTCTCTATATATCATTCGATTTGCACGAAATTTGGCATAGAGTACTGAATTAGGTCCAGAATGATGTGTGCTATGTTTCGTGAAAATCGATTCAGATTTAGATATAGCTCTCATATATAGTTTTTTTCGATTCTATGTAAATGGTGCACCAAAGTTCCTATGTACCTTTCGATTTGCATGAAATTTCGCACAGCGTACTGAATTAAGTCTTGAATGATGTGTGCTAAGTTTCGGAAAAAATTGGTTCTGGTTTCGATATCGCTGCCACATATTCATATATATTCGTCCGATTTTACATAAATGGTGCACCAACCTTCTAATGTTTGTCCGATTAATACGATTTTTTGCACAACGTATCAAGTTGGAACTTGAATAACGTTATTGCGTTATGTTGAAATTGATGTAGATGCTGTCATAGCTTCCATATGTATTTTGAATGAATGTCTAAATGAAATTAAAATTTTAACAGTGCGGAGAGCGAATAGCATGTATTAATTTTGCTGTAAGTCGTTTTTCATAAATTTGTCCCATGGTACGAAGTCGACTTTAAATCTGCCCGAATGAAATTAAATTTATCATAGGTTGCAGAAATACTTGCGTATGTTCCTTGGAGGGGATACATATGTACAATATACCCAAAGTGGTGAAGGGTATCATATAGTCGGTCCAGCCCGACTTTACTGCTTTCCTTACTGGTTTTCAATTGGTTCAAATATCTATCTAGATAGCACATTTAATTTTGCCCGATTCCATCTCAATGATCCTCCAAAGATTTTATGTTTGTTCTATCTGTCTTTATGTACCCAAAGTGATGAAGGGTATCATATAGTCGGCCCCGTCCGACTTTTGAACTTTACTTACTAGTTTTTATTTGAATTTTCATATCTCAACATTACATGTTTATGCAAAAATCGTAAACACTTTAATCAATTTTCTTGTATGCTGAAAGCAAAAAAAAAACTTACATCTACTTTGCACATAGCAATTGTAACATGAAAATACATAAACAAACATAAAATGACAACAAAATTGTGTCAAATCCTTTTCCGGAAAACGTGCATAAAACCAATTTGCATTAACAATGTTAATACCCGAAGAAGAGGAAGAAGTAGACGACGAAGAAAAAAGGCAAACAAGAAAAGTGTGATAACGAATGGGACAACGACGCTGCAAGAAAAGAATCTTTTAAGACCATTGAAAACATCATCGAGTACTGCAACAGACATCCGTTAACAGCTAACAGATATCTGTTAGCAGAATGCATACAATAATGGAAAGTAGGAAAGTAAATGTTCTACAACGAACAAAGAACGAAGACACACAACAAAAATAAAATTCGCTGTATCTGTGTAGTCAAATAAGGACATCCGTCATAGTAGAAAATCCATGTTTTCATTGTTGTTATTGTTATTACATTAAGCACTCAAACAAGTTACACAGTTACGTTTGTTTATTTATACGATTTTGCTTTATAGCTGATCAGGTGGGTATGACAATGAAAAGAATAAAATATTGCAATGAAATAAAACATACATTTCAATTATTGTCATTTATAAAAGAGTTTCAAAAGGAATATAATTACCTCAGGAAGTTGTTGTAGTGCAACATATGAGTCAGATATTTGTATTTTGTAGCTTATCATTTAAATATATCCAATCTGCAGAAGACTACTCACCAAGCCATCTCAAAATGATATCAAACTAAATTAATAAACTCTCCTCTCATGTATGCGATTCAATGCTAAAACACACACTTTTACCAATGTGGCATGACAAGTTGTTATGGGATTAGTATTCCTTCCTTCGCAGCCACTGTTTGTCGATGTTATTCATAGTTGACGCGGTTCAAATTTTTATGCATTTAAGCGTTGGAGGAGTTTTTATATTAGTTTTCTTTGATTATACCAGATATGAATTTCCTGCCTGCTAATAGTTTGAAAACTGAACTTAGAACTTCAAATTAGCGCTTAGGGATTTTGTATTTTATTTTTTGTAATATTTTTTTTAGTTGAAAATAGATTAAGCTACAGAGTTAAACAATATATATATATATATATATATATATATTGTTTGAAAGTTGCAATTTTTTCTTTTTTTAGGCATTGTTTATTTCATTGAGGAAAACATGATAAGGTTAGTTATATTTAATGTTTCTCATTCTTTGGACTAAGAATATATTGAATTTTAATAATAAAAACATTTTTTTAAACATTTATTTTTTAATTTTTTTAATAATATTTTTGGCTTTATTAAGACTTCATACATTTCAGTTGTTTTCATAACAAAAATTTAATTATAAATCAAACAAGTAAAAAAGCGTTAAGTTCGGCCGGGCCGAACTTTGGATACCCTCCACCACAGAAATACTGACAATTTTTGTAAATGAAAACATAGGGAACATACATATAACGATAATTCTTCCAATCGATTGTTGTAAACCAAATAGAAAATTCAGCAATTTCAATGGGGATTTTCCTAAAATCTTAAAACCCTAAAATGTTGACATATATTATTAACGCATGGTTCTTTGAAACATGTGTATAAAATCATGAAAATACTCCAACTTAAAGGGCAATATTTTATATGAGATATACTAAAGCGGGACCAATATTGACAACATTGTGTAGGAATTAGCAACTTCATGGTGTTTTCATTATATAAGGGGTTAGGCCTAATTAAGGTCCGATGTAACTCAAGTTCCAAGCTAATATTTTAGTTTTCAATCCCAATACCGTCCATTACGCTAAATATTAAATAGGTAAGATGTTTTATATAGGACCTGGTCCTAAATGCGGGTGGATACAGTTCAATCTCAAACCTCACGTTTTAGTTTTTATGTCGATATCCTCCGTGATAAAAATGATTACAACATATGGCTAAATCGTTTTAAAATTCCATACAATGTGGGGTATGAACTGAAAAGTTCGTCTACCGAATAACCTCCCTACTATGGTGGAATGCAGCTATATGGGATAACCCCAACACCCGGAAAAATCAGCTAACTATTTTGAAATAAAAAAGAGGGTTATAACGGGACTACCCCTAAAAGGGTGTGAATATTAATAATTTTTGGTTGGGACATTTGTTACCATATACGACTACAAAATACCAAATTACAGCGAATTCGGTTGAAAACCGTGCTCAAGAACCGCAAAATTCCGAAAATTGGAGGGTACCCTTATATGGGGGCTACACGAAAAAATTAACCTATATTTATAATTTTTAGTGGAGAGATTTGCCTCGCAATTAGAACTCAAAGTACCAAATTTCAGTCAATTCGGTTGAAAAACGGGCTCACGAACCCCAAACTATCGAAAATTGGGGGTACCCTTATATGAGGGCTACCCGAAAAAATGGACCTATATTTATAATTTTTTGAGGAGAGATTTGATAACCAATAAGAACTCGAAGTACTAAATTACATCCAATTCGGTGAAAAATCCGGTCAAAACCCCCCAAAAACTGAAAATTTGGAGGTACCGTTATATGGGGGCTTCCAGAAAAAGTGAACCTATATTTTATAAATTTTGGTGGAGAAATTTGGTATCCAAAAAGAACCCATTATACCAAATTTCAGCGAATTCGGTTGAAAAAAGCGCTCAAGAACCCCAAAATACTGAAAATTTTGGGGTACCCTTAAATGGGAGCTATGCCTAAAAGTGGACCGATATAGCCCATCTTCGAACTTGACCTACCTGCAGAAAAAAGACCACTCTATGCAAAATTTTGGCGCTCTATCTCAATTCGTTTAGACGCTAGAGTGATTACAACAGCGTCTAAACGAATTGAGATAGCGTCTAAACGAATTGAGATAGAGCCCCAAAATTTTGCATAGAGTCTTCTTTTGTCTGCAGGCAGGTCAAGTTCGAAGATGGGCTATATCGGTCCACGTTTAGGCATAGCTCCTATATAAGGGCACCCCCAAATTTCTGTATTTTGAGGTTCTTGAGCGTGTTTTTCAACAGAATTAGCTAAAATTTGGTAGTTTGAGTTCTTATTGGGTACCAAATAAACCTACTAAAAATTATAAATATAGGTCGATCTTTTCTGGTACCCCCCATATAACGGTACCCCTCAATTTTCGGTATTTTGGGGTTCCTGAGCGCGTTTTTCAACCGAATTCTCTGAAATTTGCTACATTGGGTTCCTATTGGTTACTAAATTTCTCCATAAAAAATTATGACTATAGGTCCACTTTTTCTGGTAGTCCCCATATAACGGTACCTTAAAATTTTCAGTATTTTGGGGGTTTAGATCGTATTTTTCCGCCGAATTAGCTGTAATTTAGTATTTTGAGTTCTTATGAATATAGATCCATTTTTTCGGATAGCCCCAATATAAGGATACCCCCAATTTTCGGTATTTTGGGGTTCTTGAGCGCGTTTATCAACCGAATTTGCTGCAATTTGGTATTTTGTAGTCGTATATGGTAACAAATCTCCCTACAAAAAATTATTAATATTCGCCTCCTTTTTGGGGTAGTCCCCATATAAACCCCTTTTTATACCCTTCACCACACTGTGGTACATTGTATTATGTCTTTGTGCATATGTTTGTAACAGGCAAAACGAAACGAGATAGACACATGGTTCTTTTTGAGAATATGCATAGAATCACTTTCTAAGTCGATTTATGCATGTCCGTCCGTCCGTCTGTCTGACCATGTTAAATTGTAAACAAAGTACAGGTCGCATTTATGATCAGAATGGGATGAAATTTGGCATAGGTCACTTATTCGGCCCAAGGACGAACCCTATTGAAATTGGGAAAAATCGGTTCAGATTTAGATATAGCTCCCATATATATAGGAGGTGATGCAAATGTGGTATACCCATTTGTTTTTAGATTGCCAATTTTTTATTTTTTATCCGATTAAATTGAAATTTTGCACATAACATGCTACATGTGTTGTCTTTCCACGTATCAATTTGAAAATAATATTATTCTAACAATTTAAGAGATATTTGAGAAAATATTTGAAATCCCATAAAAAGTGATTTTAAAAAAAGTGCAGGTAATGTGGTATACCACATGATGTTAATGTGGTATAGTATAATTTTCACTTCCAATTGATATCTTATATAATTTATTGTTTTTAATGAATGCGAATTAGCTCGAGATTTATGTCTGTTAAGATTTTTAACGGATACGTTGAGTGGAACTTAAATTTTTATTATATAATAATGTCTACACATGTCAATATTTAATTTTTGTATGGAGAAGTTGTTAAAACTCATAGCCTTTGTTTTTCATCCTTGTGATTCATGGTACACTCTCGTAGAGTACAAATGTTTCACATAGTAATGAGATTTTGTCTAGTGCTGGCCTTTTTTCATGCAGAACCAAGGTATACCACATTACCTACACTTGTGTTTACTGAAGAAATGTCTAGTTTTTTTCCAAATTGGTGATTATGTGGTGCAATCGCGCATATTATTTGATTTTTAGTTTATACTGATTATTTTAATGTTTTAGTAATAACGATTAAAGTACATCCGTAAAACAAAAAATTATTTTTAAACTTCAACCGAAAAAAAGTAAATTTCATGAAAAATTTTATTTTTGGTACTGATTCTCAACGTGATTTAAATAAATTAAACAGGTCATTGCTATCTTATTTTTTTGAGAACAGCAAACTATAGAACATGTTTCAGTTATTCTAAAATTTTCAGTTTACAAAAAAAGTGACTATACCACATTACCAACCTATACCACATTTGCATCACTTCCACTATATTTAACCGATTTAATGTAAACGGTCCCTATATATTTTTCGATTTGCACGAAATTTGGTACAGCCTAATCATTTAGGTCTAGAATGATGTCTGCCAAGTTTCGTAAAAATCGGTCCAGATTTAGATATAGCTCCCATATATAGTTTCGTCCGATTTCATGTAAATGGTGCCCAAAGTCCCTGTATATCCATAGATTTGCACGAAATTTGGTATAACGTGCTGAATTAAGCCTAGAATGATGTCTGCCAAGTTTCGTGAAAATCGGTCCAGATTTAGATGTAGCTCCCTTTTATTATACAGTGATTTTAAATAATTGACGTACTAAGGAACCAATAGGAACAAAACGTTCTGAAATTAGTATAACCTAACCTGTGACAAGTTTGTTTGAAATCGCTCAATATTTGGATAGAGCTTCCATATATATTTTCGCCCGATTTCAAGTAAATTGGGGATCAAACACCTCATGTTAGTCAGATTGACATCACATTTTGCACAACTTACAAAATTGAGCATAGAATTACGTAGTTGCGTTTTCTAGAAGTGCAGACATAGCCCAACGGACGATCTAGTTATATTTGTTTGAAGTCGATTTACATACTTTATGGATAGTTCTAGGTAGATTCACATTTAGATAAATATCACATTTTTTTCATCCAATTTTATGTTATAGTCCTGTTTAACACTAGAACGACGAAGGAGGTCATTTTGACCGCTTTCCAATTTCAAGTACAAAAGCAACTGTGCATTTAATGTCACTTTTTTTAAAAATATGGTGACTTTTTGTACCTCATAGAATTACGTTTATTATAAAAAATTCACCAAATTTTAAAAAAAAGTGTCATTAAATGCACAGTTGCTTTTGTACTTGAAATTGGAAAGCGGTCAAAATGACCGCCTTCGGCGTTCTAGTGTTAATATACCCATAGTGGTGAAGGGTATCATATAGTCCTTACTGGTTTATATTAAAATAGTTATCTGATTTGTTACGCGTTTTGAGTTTGGTTCTAATACTCTGTTGTAATCATTTCACCTGCGGAGGATAGCGAGATAAAAAATTAGAACGTAAGGTTCGATAATGAACTATAGCCGCATTTAGACCTAGCCCCTGTGTGGAGGCACCAGAAGAAGTGGACCGATTTTCCCCATCTTCGAATTTGAACTAAGTTTGGAAGAAATAATAAGATGGGCATAGTTTGGATAAAATATAAATTTTTTGCAACGGATTTGGTCCAAAGAAACATGGGATCTAGAACCAATATTTCGATGAGGCACATTTTCAACGTGTTAAAGTGTATACACAGTCATTAGCTGTAATCCATTAAAAATATCTGAAATTTGTATTATTGTTTACATTATGACATGTTCCCTATATTTTTATTTCTAGTACCTGTCTGTATATCTATGGTGGAGGGTATCCAAAGTTCGGCCCGGCCGAACTTAACGCTTTTTCACTTGTTACTATTGTAATAATAGTTTCTTATTCCGATTTGGATACGCAATGTTCTGACAAAAGTTGTAAAATGTCATTATCGGCATCTTTCTTTTTTTGGTTGCCTAGTGGTTTGCGTAAATTTGAAATCAAGGGATCTGATTAACACCAAAGCGCATGCATTAAGTCTTTCATTGTATTTAATCGGGATGTCTTTCGCGTATGGTGCTCACGGAAATTGCGGTATTCTTCGCCGGGATTCCATTTCCGATATTTTTCCTAATCGAGGTTTAATGTATGGAACACGGCATATAAAACCAAAGATACAGTATGATAAAACGTTCTGCGTTCTGTAAAGCATATTCCATAAAAAATTCAATATCGATTTTGAGCCCGCAAGAAATGAAATTCTGCTCACTCCGTTCAGCAACATTAAATTCTGATAGAAAAATTAGCTTCTTCGAGGCGCGTAACAATATGATCTACCATAACTTGTAAAGGTAAAAGTGGATTAACTAATAAAAGTTATCCGTCTAACCACTCCTTGTTGTTTTCTTCAAATTTGTGGCGGCGTCTATGGTCGAATTTCCATTTCTCAGCCAATTTTGCTACAAATTTTCTATTGTTTTTTTTTTATTAGAAGAACTTTATTAGCATCGCACATGTTGATATTAATAATATTATTAAATATATGAGTTTCAATGACAGAAATTTTTTTAGTACGCACAGGCTCGTTGACCATAGTAAATAAACTTCTCGTCTGAGCATCGACATTTTTCCTAAAAAATGCAATATCATGTAAAGTTGCAGGTGGCTGCAGATCATTTGGGCATTTTACAATCACAAGATGACATAGTAATTTAAAAAAACATATTCTAGCGCGAATACACACGAATATCAGAAGTTCCGGTCTACGGAAGTCTTACTTTGGATTTTTTCAAGCAGATGAGTGGTATAGTACACTTGAACTATATTGAACTTGAGCTATATATTCTACAACACTGAATCACAGGTCACAAACAAATTTTTTTTTAGGTTATACATACCTCAAACAATAAGTAAATCAACTTTTCATTCACTTAATTGAGACAAATGCTACTTTAGAGAAAATTTGGCAGTGCAAAGAAAACACGTGTTGAAGCTTAGTTATACACAGGCTGAAACATATGTTGTGTTTGACAGCTCACAGCTGTTCAACTAGATCATATCAATTAGAATAGAGTCGATATATTATATCAGTGGGATAGTAGTAATCGATAGAGACACAATTTTGATCCAATTAAACACTAGATCGTCCATTTCGCCCATAGTGGATCGGGAAGAACTTTAATATTCATCAGGAATACAGAATACCGAATTACAGCCACTTCGGATAAAACCTTCAAAATACCATAAATCGTCGGTAGCGTTAATGGGGAAAACATGATCCCATATTGAACATTCCCTACAGGCATTTCATGGGGGAAAAATCTGTTAAAACTTTCAAAATACCGAAAATTTCGCGGTAGTTTTATATTGGTCTATGTTTCCAACATGTTCTCCTGAGATGTTTATCACACTCGAAATGAAAAATTAATGCAGCTTCAGTGAAAAAAAATCTATGAAATTTCAAATCACAGCTTCTTCGGTATGAAAGACGGCAAAAATCTTAACAATACAAACACCAGTAAGGAAAGTAGTAAAGTCGGACGGGGCCGACTATATGATACCCTTCACCACTATGGGTATATTAAACAGGACTATTAACATGAAATTGGATGAAATAAAATATGTGATATTTATCTAAATGTGAATCTACCTAGATCTATCCAGAAACATGTCATTCGTTTGTTACAATGGGACAAAAGTATGTAAATCGACTTCAAACAAATATAACTAGGTCATCCGTTGGGCTATATCTGTACTTCTAGAAAACGCAACTACGTAATTCTATGCTCAATTTTGTAAGCTGTGCAAAATTTGATGTCAATCTGACTAACATGAGCAGTTTGATGCCCAATTTACTTGAAATCGGGCGAAAATATATATGGGAGCTTTATACAAATATTAAACGATTTCAAACAAACTTGTTACAGGTTAGGTTATACTAATTTTCAGAACGTTTTGTTCCTATTGGTTCCTCGATGCGTCAATTACTTAAAATCAATCTATAATAAAAGGGAGCTATATCTAAATGTAGGCCGATTTTCACGAAACAAGGCAGACATCACTCTAGGCTCAATTCAGTACGTTATGCCAAATTTCGTGCAAATCGAAGGATATATAGGGACTTTGGTGCACCATTTACATGAAATCGGACGAAACTATATATGGGAGCTTTATCTAAATCAGGACCGATTTTCTGGAAACTTGGCAGACATCACTCTAGGCTGAATTCAGTACGTTATGCCAAATTTCCTGCAAATCGAAGGATATGTAGGGACTTTGGTGCACCATTTACATAAAATCGGACGAAACTATATATGGGAGCTTTATCTAAATCAGGACCGATTTTCTCAAAACTTGGCAGACATCACTCTAGGCTGAATTCAGTACGATATGCCAAATTTCCTGAAAATCGAACGATATATAGGGACGTTGGTGCACCATTTACATAAAATCGGACGAAACTATATATAGGAGCTATGTCTAAATCAGGACCGATTTTCTGGAAACTTGGCAGACATCACTCTAGGCTCAATTCAGTACGTTATGCCAAATTTCCTGCAAATCGAAGGATATATAGTGACTTTTGTGCACCATTTACATAAAATCGGACGAAACTATATATGGGAGCTATATGTAAATAAGGACCGATTTTCTCGAAACTTGGCAGACATCACTCTAGGCTCAATTCAGTACGTTATGCCAAATTTCCTGCAAATCTATGGATATATAGGGACTTTGGTGCACCATTAACATAAAATCGGACGAAACTATATATGGGACCTATATCTAAATCTGGACCGATTTTCTCGAAACTTGGCAGACATCATTCTAGGCTCAAGTCAGTACGTTATGCCGAATTTCGTGCAAATCGAAAGATATATATAGGGATTTGGTGCACCATTTACATGAAATCGGGCGAAACTATTTATGGGAGCTATATCTAAATCTGGACCGATATTCTCGAAACTTGGCAGACATCACTCTAGGCTTAATTCAATACGTTATGCCAAATTTCGTGCAAATCGAAAGATATATAGGGACTTTGGGGCACCATTTACATGAAATCGGACGAAACTATATATATGGGAGCTATATCTAAATCTGGACCGATTTTCACGAAACTTGGCAGACATCATTCTAGACCTAATGATTAGGCTGTACCAAATTTCGTGCAAATCGATAGATACATAGGGACCGTTTACATTAAATCGGTTAAATATATATATGGGAGCTATATCTAAATCTGAACCGATTTTTCCCAATTTCAATAGGGTTCGTCCTTGGGCCAAACAAATGAGCTGTGCCAAATTTCATCCAATTCGGATCATAAATGCGACCTGTACTTTGCTCACAAAAATACATGGACAGACAGACAGACGGACGGACGGACATGCATAAATCGACTTAGAAAGTGATTCTAATCATATTATCATAAGGAGCCATGTGTCTATCTCGTTTCCTTTTGCCTGTTACAAACATATGCACAAAGACATAATACCCTGTACCACAGTGTGGTGAAGGGTATAATGAGGCGGTATTCTAATATGGAACGAGAACTGATATTTTTATACCCTCCACCATCGTATGGAGGGTATATTAATTTTGTCATTCCGTTTGTAACTCATCGAAATATTCATTTCCGACCCTATAAAGTATATATATTCTTGATCAGGGTAAAATTCTAAGACGATCTAGCCATGTCCGTCCGTCCGTCCGTCTGTCCGTCCGTCTGTTGTAATCACGCTATCTTCTGAAGGAATTAAGATAGGGTGCTGAAATTTTGCATAGGGTTGTCTTTTGTCTGCAGGCAGGTCAAGTTCGAAGATGGGATATATCGGTCCACGTTTAGGTATAGCTCCCATATAACAGTACCTCCCAATTTTCGGTATTTTGGGGTTCTTGATCTCGTTTTTCAACCGAATACGCTGAAAATTGGTGCATTGAGTTCTTATTGGGTACTAAATGTCTCCACAAAAAATTATAAATATAGGTCCACTTTTTCTGGTAGCCCCCATATAACGGTACCTCCTAATTTTCAGTATTTTGGGGGTTTTGATCGTATTTTTCCACCGAATTGGCTGTAATTTAGTATTTTGAGTTCTTAATAGGTGCCAAATCTCTCTACAAAAAATTATGTATATAGGTACATTTTTTCGGATAGCCCATATATATGGGTACCCCCAATTTTCGGTATTTTGGGGTTCTTGAGCGCGTTTTTCAACCGAATGCGCTGAAATTTAATACATTGGGTTCTTAATAGGTACAAAATCTCTCCACAAAAAATAATAAATATAGGTCAATTTTTTCGGATATCCCCATATACGGGTACCCCCAAATTTTCGGGATTTTGGGGTTCTTGAGCGCGTTTTTTTACCGAATGCGCTGAAATTTGGTACATTGAGTTCTTAATAGTTTCCAAATCTCTCCACAAAATATTATGAATAGGTCCATTTTTTCGGATAGCTCCCATATAAGGGTACCCCCACTTTTCGGTATTTTGGGGTTCTTGAGCGCGTTTTTCAACCGAATTTGCTGCAATTGTGTATTTTGTAGTCGTATATGGTAACAAATCTCCCTACCAAAAATTATTAATATTCGCCCCCTTTTTTGGGGTAGTCCCCATATAACCCCCTTTTTTATTATTTATATTAAAATAGTTATCTGATTTGTTGCGCGTTTTGAATTTGGTTCTAAGACCCTTTTGTAATCATTTCAACTGCGGAGGATAGAGAGATAAAAAATTAGAACGTAAGGTTCGGTAGTGAACTATAGCCGCATTTAGACCTAGCCCCTGATTGGAGGTTCCAGAAGGAGTGGACCGATATTCCCCATCTTCGAATTTGAACTAAGCTTGGAAGAAATAAAAAGATGGGCAAAGTTCGGATGAAATCTAAATTTTCTGAAACGGATTTGGTCCAAAGAAACATGGGGTCTAGAACCAATATTTCGATGAGGCACATTTTCATCGTGTTAAAGTGTATACACCCTAATTAGCCATAAGGCTGAGGGTATAATTATCCTTTAAAAATTTCGAAAATTTTTATTATGGTTTACATAATCCGTTTTTAGAAATGTCGGTATAGGCCCACTTTATGGTATGTTTCCTATATTTTAATTTATAGTACCTGTCAATATAACTATGGTGGAGGGTATCCAAAGTTCGGCCCGGCCGAACTTAACGCTTTTTTACTTGTTCATTTTTAGCAGAAGATTTGGTGCCAAATTCGTGCAAATCGAAAGATTATAGGGACTTTGGTACACCATTTACCTTAAATCGGACGAAAATATATATGGGAGCTATATCTAAATCTGAACCGATTTTTCCCAATTTCAATAAGGTTCGTCCTTGGGATAAACAATTGAGCTGTGCCAAATTTCATCCAATTCGGATTATAAATGCGACCTGTACTTTGTTTACAATTTAACATGGACAGACGGACGGACATGCATAAATCGACTCAGAAAGTGATTCTATGCATATTCTCGAAAGGAACCATGGGTCTATCTCGATTCCTTTTGCCTGTTACAAATATATACACAAAGACATAATACCCTGTACCACAGTGTGGTGAAGGGTATAAATATAATTGTGTTTAATTTATTTAACACTTAAAGCGGCCGCGAAATTGCCCATTTATGAATTTATTGATAAAATATCTCTTTATAATAAAGATATGAAAGGTTACGTCTCGACATGTAACCCGTATAAAGGTACTGAAACATTTCCATTGGCATGATCATTGACATTTTACGAACAGTTTTAGTCGCTCATATTATTTTGATGTTGTTGATAATAAATTAAAATTAAATTGTGTACGAACGTGTATATACTAAATCAACATTTACAATATTTTCCAAAAAAATAACTGTAACACTCCCTTTTGTGATTAATTAAGAAATTGCAAATTCGTGTTTATTTAAAACTATTTGAATTACACGCCAATAGTTATTTTATCCGCTCAGTAGTGCTTAAAATATAAACACATCAATATTAAATACACAACAAAATATCGAATAAATGTAGTCAAAATGTTGTTAGATAAATGAATGAAAGTGTATTTCAAATGTTTACTTGCAGTGCGGTCAAAATGTATGTGTTGTATATTCAATGATACGAAATAATATAATATATTAGTTAAACATAATAATATACATTCTGGCATACATATGTACATGTAAAGCTATGGATTTTAGAAACCCCATTTAAATGTACAACTTGAATGGTTTATTAGTTGGTTATCATGAGAATGATTTTACTAAGAGTGAAAAGTCAGTTTTCTACAAAATGCAAACGATAAGTAAGTATATTTGTATTATGATTTTGACTACTTATTTGGAAATAATAATTTAATCATAGTACAAAAATCATATTTTGTATGTCGCTGCAATTGTATGTTTATAACTTATATTAAATCGTGACACCCTAATATAATTGCAAACATTAATCAGATAAATAAATTTATTTAAAAGCTTTAAAAATGTAACACATAGTTTTCCCAAAAAACAACGAATAGGCGGAACTGATAAGAGATTGAATGTGGAGAAAGTATTAGCTTTAGTAACGCATGTCAGCTTGGCAAGCACATTATTATCATATTACAGAGAATAACCTTATCTCCGCATCTGTCACAGTAGCCAGAGGTAGGTAATATGGCTGTTTTATTAATTTATTAAATAGCATTAATTTAATGAAAGTAAACAACAGGTCTTATCATTGTGATTTAAAAAACCAGTAAGGAAAGTAGTAAAGTCGGACGGGGCCGACTATATGATACCCTTCACCACTATGGGTATATTAAACAAGACTATTAAAAATTGATGAAATAAAATATGTGATATTTATCTAAATATGAATCTACCTAGATCTATCCATAAAGTATGTAAATCGACTTCAAACAAATATAAATAGGTCATCCGTTGGGCTATGTCTGTATCTATGTTCAATTTTTTAAGTTGTGCAAACTTTGATGTCAATCTGACTAACATGAGGAGTTTGATGCCCAATTTACTTGAAATCGGGCGAAAATATGTATGGAAGCTCTATTCAAATATTAAGCGATTTCAAACAAATTTATCACAGGTTAGGTTATACTAATTTCAGAACGTTGTGTTCCTATCAGCTTATTGGATCCTTGCTGCGTCAATTACTTATAATCAATCTATAATAAAAGGGAGCTATATCTAAATCTGGACCGATTTTCAGTACGTTATGCCAAATTTCGTGCAAATCGAAAGATATATAGAGACTTTGGTGAACCATTTACATGAAATCGGACGAAACTATATATGGGAGCTATATAGAAATCTGGACCGGTTTTCTCGAAACTTGGCAGACATTCATTCTAGACTAAATTCAGTACGTTATGCCAAATTTCGTGCAAATCGAAAGATATATAGAGACTTTGGTGAATCATTTACATGAAATCGGACGAAACTATATATGGGAGCTATATAGAAATCTGGACCGATTTGCTCGAAACTTGGCAGACATCTTTCTAGGCTCAATTCAGTACGTTATGCCAAATTTCGTGCAAATCGAAAGATATATAGGGACTTTGGTGCACCATTTACATGAAATCGGACGAAACTATACATCGAGCTATATCTTAATCTAGACCGATTTTCTCGAAACTTGGCAGACATCATTCTAGGCTCAATTCAATACGTTATGCCAAATTTCGTGCAAATCGAAAGATATATAGGGACTTTGGTGCACTATTTACATGAAATCGGACGAAACTATATATGGGAGCTATATCTAAATCTTGACCGATTTTCACGAAACTTGGCAGACATCATTCTAGACTCAATTCAGTATGTTATGCCAAATTTCGTGCAAATCGAAAGATATATAGCGACTTTGGTGCACCATTTACATGAAATCGGACGAAACTATATATAGGAGCTATATATAAATCTGGACCGATTTTCTCGAAACTTGGCAGACATCATTCTAGGCTCAATTCAGTACGTTATGCCAAATTTCGTGCAAATCAAAAGATATATAGCGACTTTGGTGCATCATTTACATGAAATCGGACGAAACTATATATGGGAGCCATATAGAAATCTGGACCGATTTTCTCGAAACTTGGCAGACATCTTTCTAGGCTCAATTTAGTACGTTATGCCAAATTTCGTGCAAATCGAAAGATATATAGCGACTTTGGTGCACCATTTACTTGAAATCGGACGAAACTATATATGGGAGCTATATCTAAATCTGGACCGATTTTCACGAAACTTGGCACACATCATTCTAGACCTAAATGATTAGGCTGTACCAAATTTCGTGCAAATCCAAAGATATATAGGGACCGTTTACATTAAATCGGTTAAATTAATATATGGGAGCTATATCTAAATCTGCACCGATTTTTCCCAATTTCAATAGGGTTCGTCCTTGGGCCAAATAAGTGACCTGTGCCAAATTTCATTCAAATCGGATCATAAATGCGACCTGTACTTTGTTTACAATTTAACATCTACAGACGGGCAGACGGACGGACATGCATACAGAGTGGTGAAGGGTATAAAAAGGAAATATTTTAAATATACCCTACTCACTTCGTGTACCAGCCAGACATTTGTATGTCGACTTATAATTGTAAGATTTGGCCCAAAATTTAATCAGTAAGGTAATTACCAAAGTTGGACGGGGTCGACTATAGTACACCATACATCATTACGGGTTTATACAAGAGGGCCTTATGAGATAATCATTGTAGTCTACAACAGTGATGCCCATAATATTTGCATTAGTATTTGAATGTTACTCTCCCGCCTATGCTAAATAAATGACAAATCTAAATTGAGAGAGAATACGTGTGGTTTGTTGTCACGAAAACGTAAAGGGCTGAACAACACTGGTCGACAACATATCCAATTCGGATCATAAATGCGACCTGTAATTTGTTCAAAAAATACATGAACGGGCAGACAGACGGGCATGCATAAATCGACTCAGAAAGTGATTCTATGCTTATTCTCAAAAGGAATCATGGGCCTATCTCGATTCCTTTTGCCTGTTACAAACATATGCACAAAGGCATAATACCCTGTACCACAATGTGGTACAAAAGGGTATAACCAGTAAGGAAAGATCAAAAGTCGTACGGGTCCGACTATATGATACCCCTCACCATTTTGGGTATATACGAGAGATCTCATATGTACAATATCTTTTAACAGACTAGCATAGAGTAGACATATCATCTTTGGAGGACCATTGAAATGGAATCGGACGAAATTAACTGCGTAAAGTACATAGATATATGAACTAAATTAAAATAATCCATACACAAACCAATCTGAAATTTATGAAAAATTTAATTTCAATCATCGAGCAAAATATGTAGGAGATCTATATATAAATGAGCGTATTTGAGCAAACGTGGCATTCACCATTTGCTATGCTGCAACACAGTGCGCAAACCAAAATTTATCTCGCCAAAAAATCCAATACAAAACTTGACATGCATCAATCTAGACCTAATTCAGTATTCTGTGCAAAATTTTGTCTCAATCGGACATATATTGGGAGTTTGGCGCACCATTCAGATTTAGATATATATATATATATATATATATTGGAGAAAAAATATATATTGAAATTGGAGAAAATCGGTTCAGATTTAGATATAGCTCCCATATATAGTTTCGTCCGATTTTAGGTTAATGGTGCACCAAACTCCCAATATTGGTTCGATTGAGACAAAATTTTGCACAGGGTACTGAATTAGATCCAGGTTGATGTATGCAATGTTTTTTTGGAATCGGTTCAGATTTCGTCCGATTTTATGTAAATGGAGCAGCATACTGCCGAAGTTTGTGCGATTAAGACGAAAATTGCACAGAGCTCTGAATTAGGTCCTGATGCGCTTTTTCGGTATGCGAAGTTTTGTTGGAGTCGGTTCAGATTTAGATATAGCTCTTACATATAGGTTCGTCCGATTTTATGTAAATGGCGCATCATACTGCCAATGTTTGTCCGATTGAGACACAATTTTGCATAGCGTGTTGAATTTACTACAGGTTGAAATCCGTGAAGTTTTATTGAAATATACCTAAGTTCCTTTTTATTGCATACATCTTGGATAGAGCACTGTGCTGCAGCATACGGTTGCTCAATTACGTCCATTTATATATAGCACCATACACATTTTGCTCGATTTTATACAAATGATTGACATTCATAAATTTCAGAATGTATATGGGTTGTTATAATTTAGTTCAAATATCTACGTCCTTCACACCATTAATTTCGTCCGATTCCACTGCAATGGTCCCCCAAAGATGCTATGTCTATTCTATCTACGGTATATTGTACATATGAGCATCTTTTGTAGGTACCCATGAAGGGTATCATATAGTCGGTCCCGTCGACTTTTGATCTTTCTTTACTAGGTTTAAATGGTCGAAGTGAGACACCAGAGAAATTCTCATGCTGTTTATTTCGTTGGTCAGCTAAGTGTTTTTCGCTTTGCTACCAGAGACATTTGGGTATAAAAGGTTTTTTGTAAAGAAGCACCTATACACAAATTTGCCATATATCGAGTTTAATAACATTTTATAGTGTAAGAAGTGGTATCTTTGACGACCCAGTATGTCATGACGAGGGATTGCCATGTTTCTTATTCCTTATTTATATTTTATTCAAATATATGACTTGAACATTTGACTTTTTGCTTTAGAATCTAGAATGATTCAAAAGACTTATGCCGTGTTCCTACTAGTTGAACATATTTTCAATACATATGGACATTATTGGATGATATATATATAATCCCATAATTTATGCTGCACAAAAATATATATTTTATGCAACTACCAATTTTTTATTATTTCTAATTGTTTATAAACGTAACGTTATAACAATCCTATTGTTTTAAGATTCAATATAAACAGCCGACATTCTTTTTTTTATTGTTGTTCACATCAGATACACTTCAAATGATATGTACCGTAATTTATATATGAGAGCAACAAAAACAAAAAGCCGTTCACCTATTCCAATATAGAGATAATTTAGTCATTCAGCTGTGTGTTCTATAAAAGATGACAGCGATCGTTGAGAACGTTTCAGTTGTACAGATATTGTGACAGAATTAGCACACTGGACGGAGTGTGGCGTAAATTAAATAAAATAATAAAAGTGATACAGAATCTATAGCCAACAAGTAATTGAAATGTAGTCATTGTCAAATTATTTAAATGTTGTGTTGTCGAAGCACTGCAAATGTCAATCAAGTCTTCTAGACCTAGAGCATATTGTTGAACATAAAATAAATTTAAAGTAAAATAATAAAATTAATTTCAAAAAATTACAAAGAGAAAGACAAAACTAAAACGTGAAAATCGTATAATGTTGTTAACAAAAATTATTAAAGGAATTATGTGAGATTTTCAAAATTAAAATTAACTATATATTGCTCTAGATACGCTCGTGTTTACTCTACATCTCACAGTTAGGTTTATATGATCTTAAAAGCTGTGCTATGGAATGAATCTGTACAAAGACAATAATAAACAAAATATATATTTATGAGTTTAATAACACAAAAAAATATATTTTGCAGATAAAATATTGACGGGTCAAGTAAATAGCTAATAATTATGAGGAACGTTCAGAGGTAAGTAACAATTCAGTAATCATAAGTGAAAATAACAACGCAAGACGTTTCATTCGGTCAGACCGAACATCTTATAGGAAAAAATACAGATTCTGAAAATATTTCAAGTCGGGTGCTGCCATATATGAAGGAATAGCATAACCTCGGTATTTTGATGGTCTACAAACCAGCATCATTTGAAACATTGTCACTACCTTCAATATATTAAACTAATTGGTGGAGGACTTTGTAGAGGGTTTTTTACACCAAAGTTTCTAACACACAATTAAACCAATATTAATGTTCAATATACCGATACGAGGCTGTATAATGAGGATTTAAACCACCTTTTCCCCTCATCCCTAAATACTGAACTTCACGATATCAATATTATTTGCCCGCTCAATACCAATTGTACACAAATTTGTGCCATTTCGAACTAATAGAGTGAATTGCAAAACCCTAGAGGGTTTGCTATTGCAAATGGGATAAATGGTACCCTGAAATATTTGGTACATTGGGAGTTTTGAATGTAATTTGCGTTCTTATTAGGTATCAAATCGTCTACCGAAAATTATCTATATGGGTTACATTTTTATGATATAACGGTTTCCCCATTATTTGGTATTTTGGGGAGTTTGGGCACTGTTGTTAACCCAATGGTCTGAATTTCGTTTTTTGGGATCACTTTGGTCAATCTTCCTATCAAAATTTAAGAGTATCTGTCCATGTGTTGGTGTAGCTTCCGCATAAAGGTATACCTCCATTTTTTAGGCGTATTCTCCAACGAATTGGCAGTAATCTAGTATTCAGGTTTCAGGGAGGATAAGCAACATCACGACGGACGACATTTCGTCCGTTTTCGGTATTTTGAAGGTTTTACAATTCTGGGACCGTGGATGGTGAAACTCATATTTGCAGAAAATTTTCAATTTAGAATCATGTTTTTTTACAGAGCCCCCGTAACTTTTCGTAATATCGGAAACAATTAAGGAAATCAGTAAAGTGGGACGGGGCCGACAATATGATACCCTTCACCACTTTGGGTATATTCAACAGATGAATCCTAGCAGGCGTATATATACATATATATATATATTTAGCGAAATTTAAACCGATTTCATCGAAACTTGTCACTGGTTAAGATATACATATTTCAGTATGCTTTGTGCATATCGGCCACATTTTGAATTCTTTGTTCATCATGTACTTAAAATCGGCAGAAAATATATATAGGAGTACGTTGAGCAAAATGTTGTGTAAATCGGCCTACCTTTGGGTCTTTGGTGAACCATTTTCCTTAAAATCAAGCGAAACTATATATGGGAGCTTAATCTAAATCTGAGCTAATTCTTACAATAGTTAGCATACGCTACGCTATACTAAATTCAGTATATTTTACAAAATTTAGTAGAAAACAGCCTAACTTTGGGTCTTTGCACCTTTTATAGGAGCTATATATAAATCTAAACCGATTTGAAGGAAACTTGCCACACATAATGTTATAGTAACATCAGTACGTAGTGCAAAATTTTGCGCCGATTGGATGCTATATCAAAATCTGAATCGATTTCAATGAGAATTACCAGAGATTAATTTATACAAACAACAGTTCATTATACAAAATTGTGTGGCAATCGGACAAACTTTGGGTCTTTAGTGCACAATTTACATAAAATCGAAAGAAAAAATATAAAGGAGCTATATCTAAATCTGAACCGATTTTCACAAAACTTAACACACATCATTCTAGACCTAATTCATTACGCTGTGCCAAATTTCGTGCAAATCGAAAGATATATAGGGACTTGTGTACACCATTTACATTAAATCGGATGAAAATATATATGGGAGCTATATCTAAATCTGAACCGATTTTCAAGAAACTTAATACATATCGTTATAGACCTAATTCAGTACGATGTGCTAAATTTCGTGGAAATCGAAAGATATAAAGGGACTTTGGTGCACTATTTATCTAAAATCGGACGAAAATATATATGGGTGCTATATCTAAATCTGAACCGATTTTCAAGAAACTTAACATACATCATTCTAGACCTAATTCATTACGCTGTGCTAAATTTCGTGCAAATCGAAAGATATATAGGGACTTTGGTATGCCATTTACATAAAATCGGACGAAAATATATATGGGTGCTATATCTAAATCTGAACCGATTTTCAAGAAACTTAACATACATCATTCTAGACCTAATTCATGACGCTATGCTACATTTCGTGCAAATCGAAAGATATATAGGGACTTTGGTATGCCATTTACATACAATCGGACGAAAATATATATGGGAGCTATATATAAATCTGAACCGATTTTCAAGAAACTTAACATACATCATTCTAGACCTAATTCATGACGCTGTGCTACATTTCGTGCAAATCGAAAGATATATAGGGACTTTGGTATGCCATTTACATAAAATCGGACGAAAATATATATGGGAGCTATATCTAAATATGGACCGATTTTCAAGAAACTTAATACACATCATTCTAGGCCTAATTCATTACGCTGTGCCAAATTTCATGCAAATTAAAAGTAATAGATATACACCATTTACATTACATCGGACGCAAATATATATGGGAGCTATATCCAAATCTGGACCGATTTTCAGGAAACTTAACACACACCATTCTGGACCCAATTCAGTACGATGTGCCAAACTTCGTGCAAATCGAAAGATATATAGGGACTTTGGTATACCATTTACATAAAATCGGACTAATATATATATGGGAGCCTATCTAAATCTGAACCTTGCCAAATTTCATCCAATTCGGATAATAAATGCGACCTGTACTTTGTTTACAATTTAAATGGACAGACAGGCGGACGGACGGACATGCATAAATAAAAAGTGATTCTATTCATATTCTCAAAAGGAACCATGTGTCTATCTCGTTTCCTTTTGACTGTTACAAACATATGCAGAAAGACATAATACCCTGTACCACAGTGTGGTGAAGGGTATAAATATCAGTTTGCATCATCTGGTCCTCATATTTATTATAATATATAATTCAAACAAAGTCATCTTCAATAACAGGGCCATAATTTAATCTTGATGGCAGAATTGCAGCATACACCAGATTAAAATGCATCATCAACGTGTAATTGCGTGGGTTATAAGCTGAAGGAATCTTTGGACCTTTTTTATGAAAAAAGGCAGGTCAAGCGTAAAAGTCAATGCCTAGAATTGTAGAAATTACTATGGAGGTGTCACATGCCATACAATTAAACTGCTGCATCAGTCATTTCTCGGCCGTATTATATCGCGTTTTGGAGACCAGAATTGAAATTGCAAACAGACTATTTGACCTGTAAATTAAAAAAAAATCTTGTAGTGAATGTTTTTTATGGAAAACTAAGTTGACCTAATTTTTGCTTGGTCAAAATTAAAGCAACTTTTTGAACTTTTCTTATAAATAAGTAAATTGTGCTAGTAATCGTCAACATGACCATTATTTTTGATTACGATAGCACACCAACGAGGCATTGAATCTATAAGATTTCAAATTTGATCCTTGGGTATACTCCTACTCCTCGCATTCTGAACCTTTGGAAAGAGTTTATGTTTGTCTATGATACTACAAAGATTTTTTAGTAGAGTGAATATCTGATGATAGTGATGCCCATTATAAAATCCAAATTTTTGACATCGAAAATGTCAAAGATTAGTTGAAGTTATTGTCATGCTGAGACACTATGTTAAGGGGTATATTTTCTTCAGCGACGATATCATTATTTTTGATAATTTATGCGCCATTTATTAGTTGCTTTTGTTTTGACCACCAGTGTATGTTTTTCGAGTGATTTTATGAAAATGGCGCACCAAACTCCAAAGGTTTGTTCGATTGAGACGAAATTGTGCATAACCTATTAAATTTATTATAGAATTAAGTGTGTTAAGTTTTGTAGAAATCGGTTCAGATTTAGATACAGCTTCCATATTTATTCGTCCTATTTTACGGAAACTGGCCACCAAACTCCCAAGGTTTACCTGAGATGACATTTTTCATAACTCAACTTCTAGAGTCCAAAAAATGTGCGTGAGGTTTCAATGAAATCGCATCCGATCAGATATAGCACTAATACATATTTTCGTGCGATTTTATGTAAACGGGGTTTGTTGATATTTATTCGGATTTAGATATAGTATCCATGCATAATATCGTACGATTTCATCTAAATGGTGCACCAAATACCCACAGTCTAAAATGAAGTGTATCGAAAATATTTTAATATTATTTTTTTATTAATATGTTCGTCCGATTTCTCGAAATTATGCCATAAATATCGATTGTTCGATTTAAAAAGCATTTGTTCAGTCGATTTGACTAGTTGTTGTTTTAAATCCCTAATATGAGTTTCAGTCCAATTTTCTGTAGTTTTTGACCCATTAACGTCCCATAAACGTCGAAAACGTCATATACCTGTATAAAATGTAATAAATGTAGTAAACGTCATTTATTTGAATATTATTACAATAGAGTTATTTTCAGGAATATACATTATTTTTACATATATATGAGTACTCCTTACTAAAACTTATTAAAAAATTTTAAACTTTTTGGAAAATAAAATTTGAAATTTGATATGGATTTGAGTAAAGCATTCGCAATTTCCAAACTGATTAATGGAAATAGCTATTTTGTCAAAAACCTAATGGTTTTGCTTGGGTTTCCCACGTTTCTGACGTATGTATTATACGTCGGAAATGTATGTCATTTACGTCACTATTTCTGACGGACCATCTCTGGTCAACGTCCTCATGTAAGGTTCCTGAAAGTTTTGAATCCTCACCAAAGGATGTAGTTTATTCGAAGTTTGAACTTAATAACGTTTAATTTTGATTATATTTATTTCGGAATTGTGGGAATTTAGAAGATATTCAAATTTGTTAAATTGAATATACCGTTGCCCGATATTTATTTAAGCAATTCCAAGGGACTGACCACTCATGTTTGTGTTCGTACTTCACAACGCATTGGGGTGGGGGTACCTAATCTGTTGTGATTTTTGATTCCATTCCGTTGATTTGTACACCTTCCCTACTATGCATTCATATGTGCAGAAAACTTGTTTATTTTTAATTAAATATATATCATGGTGGTTTTACATTGAATATTTATTTAAATCACATTTCAATATTTGTAATAACCTTTAAAAAAAGTATCATTACAAATATTTCATTGTTAAAACCTCTATTATTGTTAGATGTGTATTATTTATTTAATATGCAATCATCTAATTGCATTCAATTTTCATAATTTATAATAATATTTATTTTTCGCCCGTTTATTTTTTTAGCGTATTTTTATTATCGTTGATGGTGTGGTGTTTTCACAACGTCATGGGCCAGGTGCCATTTCCAGAAAATTGCCCCAATGTGAAAATTGTTGAATCATTCGATTTGGATAGAGTAAATAAATACGTACATATGTATACACATAACTACTCATACTAATACACTTAATTTTCATTACAGTATATGGGTATTTGGTATGAATATTCAAAATATCCTTTCATTTGGGAAGCGGGACAAAAATGTCAATATGCCATTTATAAAAATAATGGCAACAATACGGTGGCGGTAAAGAATGTCGGAACATTTGTCATGTGAGTATGGAGTGGAAAAATAATCGCATTGAGTCAGGGAACTTGTTCTAATGACGATGATTTATTTTCTTTTGTTAGTGTAAATAAATCGAGCAGTGTCCAGGGTACGGCCAAGGTAATTGCACCCGGCCAATTAGCAGTTGCATTCAGAAATCGTATGTGAATACTTAATAAGAACCGAAAGTCTAGCACTGATAACCTATTTTTGTTTCCATTTTGATTTATTTAGAAGAAGTCAATGAACCAAATTATTTGATATTGGGTACCGACTATGACAATTGGGTTGTTGTCTACAGCTGTAAAAATGTCAGCTCATTTGCACATACAAGTAAGTATTGCTATGCTTATTTTTGTTCATAGATAAGAGTGGATTTTTAAAATATTATTCTAAAAATTTATTAGCGGGGAAGTTTTGGGTCCACAAGCGTGGAGTTTTAAAGTATTTTATTTAGGACTTCTAGAGTGGATTTTAAAATAGGTTTTGAGGATTAACTTGCAGTCCTGAATTTTCAAAATAAATTTTAGGGAATAAAAGCGCAGACTTTAAGAATATTTTTCAAGAGCTACAAGCGTGGATTTTTATACCCTTCACCACACTGTGGTAGAGGGTATTATATCTTTGAGCACAACGTACTGAAATAAGCACAGGTTGAAGTACGTGAGGTTTTGTTGAAATCGGTTCCCATTTAGATAGAGCTACTATATATCTTTCGACCCATTTTATGTTAATGGTTTACATATAGTATCCATAAATAATATCATACCATTTCGTCTAAACGGTGCACCAAATACCCAAAGTCCACAATGAAGGGTATTGAAATTATTATACCCTCCACCATAGTATGGAGGGTATACTAATTTTGTCATTCCGTTTGTAACTCATCGAAATATTCATTTCCGACCCTATAAAGTACATATATTCTTGATCAGGGTAAAATTCTAAGACGATCTAGCCATGTCCGTCTGTCTGTTGTAATCACGCTATCTTCTGAAAGAATTGAGATAGGGTGCTAAAATTTTGCATAGGTTTGCCTTTTGTCTACAGGCAGTCAAGTTCGAAGATGGGGTATATCGGTCCACGTTTAGGCATAGCTCCCATATAACAGTACCTCCCAATTTTCGGAGTTTTGGGGCTCGTGAGCGCGTTTTTCAACTGAATACGCTGAAGTTTGGTAAATTGGGTACTAACTATCTCCACAAAAAATTATAAATATAGGTCCACTTCTTCTGGTAGCTGGTACCTCCTAATTTTCAGTATTTTGGGGGTTTTGATCGTATTTTCCTCCCGAATTTGGCAGTAATTTAGTATGTAGAGTTATTAATTGGTACTAAATCCCTCCACATAAAATCCATTTTTTCGGATAGCCCCCATATAAGGGTATCCCCAATTTTTTGGTATTTTGGGGTTCTTGAGCGCGTTTTTCAACCGAATTCGCTGCAATTTGGTATATAGTAGTCATATATACTAACAAATCTCTCTACCAGAAATGTTTAATATTTGCCCCCTTTTTGTGGTCGTCCTCATATAACCCCCTTTTTATACCCTTCACCACTCTGTGGTACAGGGTATTATGTCTTTGTGCATATGTTTGTAACAGGCAAAAGGAAACGAGGTAGACACATGGCTTCTTTTGAGAGTATGCATAGAATCACTTTTTAAGACGATCTATGCATATCCGTCCGTCTGTCTGTCCATGTTAAATTGTGAACAAAGTGCAAGTCGCATTTATGATCCGAATTGGATAAAATTGGCACAGCTCACAGGACGAACCCTATTGAAATTGGGAAAAATGGGTTCAGATTAAGATATAGCTCGTCTGATTTAATGTACATGGTGTACCAAAGTCCCTATATATCTTTCGATTTGCACGAAATTTGGCATAGTGTAATGAATTAGCTCTAGAATGATGTGTGTTAAGTTTCCTGAAAATCGGTCTAGATTTACATATAGCCCCCATATAAATTTTCGTCCGATTTTATGTAAATGGTGTACCAAAGTCTTTATATGTCTTTCGATTTGCACGAAATATGGCGTGGCGTAATGAATTAACTCTAGAATGATGTGTGTTAAGTTTCCTGAAAATCGGTCCAGATTTAGATATAGTTCCCATCAATGTCAATCGTCCCGGCCGAACTTAACGCTTTTTCACTTGTTTTACATCAAAGTAGACACAGCTTCCAACCAAAAAAAGTTTGGAGGTCAATATCATGGAAAGTTTGCAACGGCAGGTCAATTAACCCAAAACTATTCACTTTTTGTCCTTGGCTTGGCTTCAGCTATGTTAACAAATGATTATTTCAATGAGTTAGTAACGGAAAACAAACTTAATATACCCTCCATACTTCGGTGGAGGGTATGTATGTATGTTATTGATCGTAGGGTTAAGTCGGTTCACATGTAGACACTGTTCACATATTTAATTTAGCCCAATTTCATGTCAATGATTCTTCAAAAATACGAGGTCTCTTAGGATACATCGCTTGAATATAACAAAAGTTGTAAATGGCATCATATAGTATATTCTACTACATATTCTTCCTAAGATTTTAGATAGGCTCTCCAAAGACATGAAATCGGCATTCCTATGTTTTCATAGACCTTTTCCACTTTTACCCGATTTATGTTCAGAAACCCTTATAACTACGAATAAATTGTACACCAGCATAAACCGTCGGATTCGTTTAAATATTTACCATAAATATATTCCATTATTTATGTTTGTTATTTAAAAATCAAAATACTTCCCAGAAGATGAAATTCGATGAATTTTGTAATATTGAAAATTAATAATTTAATACAAATATTGACCTCAAGTTCGATCAACCATTTATAAATTATAAACATTCGAAAGGTCGAAAAATCATAATCATTATATCTCATTTAGCATAATGAGAATACATTCACAGGAAACAGAACCGGATCACAACATTTTTGAACCTGATTTTCAAATAATAAATCCGAATTTGTACCGGTTTTAATCAACTGATTTTAAAGCTAACAACATTGTTAATCACATGTTAAAAAATCTCTGCTTAAAATTCAGCCAAAACGAATTCACAGTGAATATTGGATTTTGCCTCATTCAACACCCCTCTCTGTATATTTTTTTTCTATGCAAATATAAAAAATACCATAGTTGACCATGTCGTCTATCATAGCTTTTTTATACCCTTCACCACACTGTGGTACAGGGTATTATGTCTTTGTGCATATGTTTGTAACAGACAAAAGGAATCGAGATAGACCATTGGTTCCTTTTGAGAATATGCATAGAATCACTTTCTGAGTCGATTTATGCATGTCCGTCCGTCCGTCCGTCTGTCCACCCGTCTGTTGATGTTAAATTGTAAACAAAGTACAGGTCGCATTTATAATCCGATTTGGCTGAAATTTGGTACAGCTCATTTATTTGGCCCAAGGACGAACCCTATTGAAATTGGGAAAAATCGGTTCAGATTTAGATATAGCTACCATATATATTTTTGTCCGAAATACGGACTTTAGACCCTGCAAATCATTCGATTTGCACGAATTTTTGCATAGCGTACTGAATTAAGTCTATAATGATGTGTGCCAAGTTTCGGTTCAGATTTAGATATAGCTCCCATATATAGTTTCGCCCGATTTTTGGTAAATGGTGCACCGAAGTCCCAGAAAATCTTTGGAGTTGCACGATTTTTGGTATAGCGTACTGAATTAAGTCTAGAATGATATGTGCTAAGTTTTGTGAAAATCGGTTCAGATTTAGATATAGCTCCCATATATAGTTTCGCCCGATTTTTGGTAAATGGTGCACCAAAGTCCCAGAAAATCGTTCGATTTGCACGAATTTTGGTATAACGTACGGAATTAATTCTAGAATGATGTGTGCCAAGTTTCGTAAAAATCGGTTCAGATTTAGATATAGCTCCCATATATATTTTCGTCCGATTGTAGGTAAATGGTGCACCAAAATCCCTAAAAATCTTTCGATTTGCATGAAATTCAATACGCTATGCAAATGTGGATTTATAAGTAAATGAAGAACTCAAAATGTGGCCGAACATGTGACAAGTTTCGATGAAATCGGTTTAGATTTCGATATTTTGCTTTAAATTTATTTACATAATTTTGTCCCATTGTAAGAAGCAACTCTATATCTGACCAAAATTTAATATAGGTTGCAGAATGACATGTTTAAGTTCATGTTAATGGTCCTTCAAAAATGCGACGTCTGTTAGGATCCCATCTGTTGAATATACCAAAAGTGGTGAAGGGTATCATATAGTCGGTCGCGTCCGACTTTACTACTTTTCTTACTGGTTTATAATTAAATATTATTTCAATACAATTTACAATCTAATACTGCTTATCAATGTCAATCTAACTACTCAACCCAGTTTCTTCATTGATTGCTATACCTTTTCTACAGGGCTTAATGTAATTAATTATGCAAAATGTAAAAACAATTAGAAATTGTCTCACACACGCACGCACTTCACACGTGTAAGTCATATACAAAATACTACATATAATTATTTTTATGCTTTTATAATTAATTACAGTGAGGACATTGCGGTTATTCGCAAAGAAACGATTTATGAGAAATTATAACTAATTGCCCCTCAGTCCATCAAACACAAAACCTCACATTTTTAAAACTCTTCCTGTTCTCATGTTTATTTTCAGAAATCATTTGGATATTAAGCCGTCAACGACAACCCAGCGAAGAGGCCATTCGTGCCGCAAAACAAGTCATCAAAGATAATAATTTGTCCGAAGAATTTCTAATGAAATCAACCCAAACCGATTGCCCAGATGTCAACGACAACGACGAGAATGGCAGTGACCAAGTTGCCGACGCTTCAACTGTCTCAGATCAATCGATTGATTTCAGTTCAACAACACCGTCGAATGTCATTCAGACGGCATGAGAATTGCTTGGGCGTCTTATCAGACGCATCGTTGAGATGTTTATGTCATTTATGTATTTTATGCGACGTTCATTGTACACTTTATAGACTTGAGTGAATTGTAATTTTTTATTGCATTGTTTTTTTTTAAGTAACTAAGGTAAAGTTTAATGTCAAATGATTTCGAAGAACACATGCTGTATAATTGATACACTGAAAAAGAAATTGCTTTGTAGTTTTATTTTTTTTCAATTTTTTAATGTTTATATAAATAAATCATATTATTTTCTGTCTATAATAACCTTTATTTTAACTGTACGAGTTCAATATTTGAGGAGAGCAATATAATTTGGCATATGTAACTAGTACGCGGAGCGATATCGTCGGAAGGTCCGAACATATGATACCCTACGCAACTACCACTGTACTTAAATCTTATGCGGATATCCCTGTACAAATGTCAGTATATGTTTTTTGTGAAATGAAACTAAATTATTTTTGGGAGCTACATGTAAATCTGGACCCACTTGAGCAACCATGGCATACAATATTTGGTATGCTGCAGCACAGTGCCATGTCCACAATTTTATCTTGCTAGGATAAACCTTTGTTATTTGGTGCACAAATTGCACGAACTCAAACGAAACGATTGTAACGACACAAGTTCCATCCGGTTTGCTGGGATAGCTCACGGGGACCAGGGTCTGCCACAGAAATTTATTGAAGTGACCGAGAGAGTGATAACGCTGATCGATTTGGCTTTTAGGCAAATGTTTAGTTTTATTTACTTATTTGGGGTGATGAACAAAGTTTTTATTATAGTGTAACCAGCGGAGTAACGATCTTCCTGCTGCTTACGTCGGTGACATGGCTAAGTACACCGGTAGATCGTTCTTAGTCCTATCATGTCCTTTGAGAAGACCTGGATCCAAAACTCTGAATGGGCCCGTTCTAGTGGAGAACTGGGTAAGTATTCCGATTTGGTAATTCCTTGGGGAGACCTGGATAAGTACTCCTGTCAGCGTTTTGATAATGAGCTGTCCAGTGGTCTAAGTCGTGATTGAATTTAGAGCGACACCACAGGTAAGGCCGAGATGCCAGAGGTCCGAGGGCTTTGGACACCCCAAGAAGAAGTGCGGGGACCCGAGGGATGCAGACACCTCAAGGGGGGTTCCTACTGAGCTATATCGCGTGGGACCCAAGGGTTGCGGACACTTCAAGGGGTTTCCTAATGATCTAGATCGCGGGGACCCAAGGGTTGCGGACACCTCAAGGGGAGTTCCTAACGAAACATTACACGGCGGACCCAAGGGTTGCGGACACCTCAAGGGGTTCCTAACGAGACAAGACACGGGGGAGCCAAGGGTTGCGGACACCTCAAGGGGGTTCCTACTGAGCTAGATCGCGGGGACCCAAGGGTTGCGGACACCTCAAGGGGATTCCTACTGAGACAAGACGCGAAGGGTACCCAGGGTTACGAACACCGCTAAGTTCCTGGAAAAATGTGACGCACCACTCTGACTCACGTGTTTTCCACCTGCACCGAGTGGAATTCTCGAATTTGATCGCGCACTTTACATTTGTTATACCTTGGACGCTTGTTCACCGACATATTCCTTGTTGATCGGCTCCCCCTTTTTTATAGAGAAAGTACCACGTAATAGGTACCTCACTATTTGTGATTTTGGACACTAATTATGTCTCTCCCACATATTATTGGCACCTATTACCTAACGGTTAACTTGCACACACAATTTGAATTCATATCTTATTCATAATGATCAAATATACAACAAGAATTAAAAAACGAAAAACGAGGCAGCGACTTTCGTCGTCACAAGATATAGGGGTTATATCTACATATGAATGCGAAATCCAATACACCTTATTTTAGCTCCAATTTGGTACGTTGTGCACAAATTCGTCCCAATCGGAAAAATTTTAGCTATTTCATTCACCATTTCTATAAAACCGGACAAAAAATATAAACAAACCTTAACACTAGTCATTCTATATTCGATTTAATATGCTAAACATAATATCGTGCAATGGATAGTGATCTATGGTGTACCATTAACTAAAACTATGCTAAATCTGAATCGATTTCAACGAAACTTCGCATACGTCTATCTGGACCAATTTCAGTACGCTGCGCCAAATTTTGTCTCAATCACACATATTGGGAGTTTGATAAACCCTTTAGATAAAATCGGACGAAAGGGGAGCTATAACTGATCCGATTTCAATTAAACATAAAACACACTATTCTAATCTCAATTAGATAAGTTCCCGTACAAAATTCAAGTGACGCAAAGAATGTTGCCTGCGGACAAGCCTCGTCGATTGGAATGGGCCCAAAAGTCATCGAAATGACCGAAGATGACGAGCAATTTTGGAACAAAATTATCATGTCCGATGAAGCCCATTTCACATTGAATGGGACCGTAAATAAGCAAAATTGCGGTTTTTACGCAACTGAAAATCCTCAGGAGATTCAAGAAGTGCCTCTTCATGACGAAAAAATCACAGTTTGGTGCGGCGTTAGTGCGAAAACGGTCATTGGGCCGTTTTTCTTCCAAAATGAAAATGGCCATGCTGTTACCATCAATCAGGAGCGTTATCGCGACATGATGACCAATTTTGTGATGCCAATTATTCGTCGAAAGCGTATGAGGCAGTTCTGGTTTCAACAAGACGGCGCTCCACCGCACACAAGTCGCATAACAATCGATTTTCTGAAGAATTTTTTTCCGGGCCGTTTGATGTCGAAAAGTGGTGATTTGGACTGGCCACCGCGTTCACCCGATTTGTCGCCGCTTGACTTCTTCTTGTGGGGATATTTGAAGTCAAAGGTTTACGTTAACAGGCCAAGGACCGTAGAAGAGCTCAAGGACAACATTCGTGAAGAAATAGCCGCTATTCCGGTCGAAATTTTTGCAAAAACTATGGAAAATGCAGCAAAAAGGGCAATATGAGAGATATCATATTCAAAAAATTATGTAAACAAATCTACTTGGAACAAATTAAATGATTAACATTGCCAACCGCCAAATTTTTATTTTTTTCTTTGATTTAAAAAAAACATGGGTCCGTCGAATATTGGCAACCCTGTATATAAAATCGAACGAAGTTATATATGGGAGCTAAATCTGAACCGAATTCAAGAAAACTTCACAGACCTCAAAGTGGACCTAATTCAGTACGCTGGGCAAAATTGGGTCTCAATCGGAAAAATTGGTAAGTTTGTGCCCTATTAACCTAAAATCGGACGAAAATATATATGGGAACTATATCTATATCTGATCCGATTTTAATAAAACTTAACACACTCTATCCTAGTCGCAATCCCATACGTTATGCCAAATTTTGTAGCACCATTTACATGAAATCGGATGAAGCTATATTTGGGAGCTATAGATAAATCTGAACCGATGTTAATGAAACTTAACACAATTTATCCTAGTCTCAATTCGATGCGTTATGCCAAATTTTGTCTAAATCGGACAAATATTGGGAGTTTGGTGCACCATTTACCAAAAATTGAACGAAACTATATATGGGAGCTACGTCTAAATATGAACCGATTTCCACAAAGTTCGGTGTACACAATTATGTTTCAATTGGACAAACATTGGCTGTTTGGTGCAACATTCAGATAAAATCGGACGAACATATATATGGGAGCTATATATAGATCTGAACTGACTTTCTCCAATTTCAATAGGGTTCGTCCTTGGGCCAAATAAGTGAGCTGTGTCAAATGTCTTCTAAATTGAGTCATAAATGCGATCTGTCCTTTTTTTCAAAGGTACATGGACAGACGGACATGCATAAATCAACTCAGAAAGTGATTCTATGGATATTCTCAAATTTGCAGGCAGTCGCACATCGAACAAAAATCCGTACATAGGAAGTCGCCGGATATTTCTAGAAAATTGCATATATCACGAATCTGAAAGGATATGGAATAATCAGAGAAATTGAAATTGGTTAATTCTATGGATTCGATTCTTTAGTCCTTTCGCAATTATTAATTACAACAGACTGCTAGTACGTCCTGATATACCATTAAGTAGTGAGGCCATTCTAAAATACATCTGAAATAATAGTCATGGACAAAATAAATGCTGTGCAATAAAATACACGTACACGCGTTCGCACGTGTTCGTGTAATACATATAGAGATTCAGAAAAAGATATAAACTTACATCTTATATAACAATGTCGTTTAACAAGAGCTCTGTATAAGAATAAGTCATATGTATGTCTTTTTGAGAGAGTATATCCTTACATAGTAAGTGGTTCGCATAGTTTTCTGTGAATTGTACAGCATTCGCTTTTGTTTTATTTCATATGCAATTTATACACAAAAAACAAATATTGTCATATTCGTTGCACGTACAAAATATCACTATGCTGTGAGAAAACTTAAACCATGGCAAGTCTTTACAATGTCTGCAGTTGTGTAAGTATGTAGATACAATACACCAAAATATGTCACTGAATAAACTATTTTGAAGTTGGCACGAAGAAAAAAAATTAGGAAAATTTTCATAGTTATTGAGTTTTATTTGTTCGTTTAGTTTATATGTGCAATACTTTTACGATTCAAGATAACGCTAGAATTAAACGTAATATGGTAAATATCGAAGGCTGTACTCGTAAGTCAATTGCAAAGAATTCTATAAATAAGTTCAGGCTATTTACATTTCCGATATTATGTACTGTTCTTGATATCCCAGAGAGATTTACATTGGTTTATCTGTGGGAGCTGGTCATTGTGTGAGAAAATTTTACTTCTTCAATATTGATGTTATATAAAGGGAACACTCCTATAAATCTGCGATTGGTTTTATGGAAATTCTAAATAAATTTTGTTATACTTATTTTCAAATTATATTGTCAGAAGTTACATCCTTAGATCAGGAAAACACTATATGACCATCTGATCCCATATCAATACCTAGGGCCAAATCGGTAGTGTATAAAAAAACAAATTCATTGACGAATTTTTATTATTTGTTAAATTCGAAAAAAAAAGATCCACATACCTTCCGCTATTATCAACATTTACTATAACTTAAATAACCTTTGGCCAAAAATAGGCATGCTTCAAAATAAATTGAAATAACATTACGACTAACTGTTCGCCTACGTGCACCTAACGTCATACATGTGATTGGGACTTTGGCTAAAAATTGTGACAAGTGTGCTACCATAATTTCCTCACAATACGTTAGTACAAAAGTTACAGCAAAATATGTTGTTAACTTCATATAACATTAGGGTAGATCCCTTAATTGAGTCTACAGTATGTCTGTTTTGATGATCATCGGTCAACAATTTGCAGCTTAAATATTTTTCCACCTGGAAGACTAAGATAAAGTAACGAAGTGGAAGAAAAGTGGGAAGCATAACGGGTGAACGCCACTTATTGTCACCAAATTATTGTATGGCTGGGAATTTGACTTCGAGAGTTTAAATCCAGTGGTAGTTGTGTTTGGCATCACATGGTCTATGAGGTCCGGCTAATAATGTTTAAATTTTTCTCTTTTATAGCATTGATAGTCCAATGCTATAAACATGACATTTTTTACAATTTTCTCTGAGAAATTATGAGTGCCATGGGTATGGATTTTTTAAAAACAATCATCAAATTAACTTCTTTATATAAGATATATAACATATAAGTGAAATAAATCAATTAATTACTTTAAAATAAAGAAGTAAAACCGTCGTTGAGTTCGTCCGGACCAAACATTTTATACCCTTCAACATAAGGTGGACATTAAAAATTCCTGCAATTGCTGGACACCTTCACATATATCGAGTCTGTGTCATGGTAAATTTTTGGTAGAAAGATTTGATACCCAATGAGAAAGTAATTACAACCAATTGGGGTGAAAAATGGAAAACGTTGTATCGTAAAAAGTGGACCAATATTGATAAATCTTGGTAGGAAGATGTGTTAAGAATCGACTCCACATTTGGTCCAAAGAAGTTGAAGAAGATTAGGCCATACAAGCTTCCGTGGTATACGAAAGGTCTTAAAAATTTAGGAATAAGTTTCATAAACGTTTTATGTTGCATAGAGATTCTGAAGACGATGTCAAATATGAGCAGAACCAAAGGTAATTCAATTTTTTAAACAAATTCATGTACAATCAATACACCGTAGCTAAAGAAAACGAAATAAAAACTTATCCTAAATGTTTTTGGTCTTTCGTCAAGTCCAAAACAAAAACATCTGACATTTCCTCCACAGTAACATATAATGGTATATATTCGCCATCTGGGTTTGATATCAATATGTTTGCCAGTTTCCTTAAATCAAAATCTTCCAGTAAATAATAAATGGGCAAACCAAAGTTTTCTGTCTGCAATTAAATTAGATAACATATCAATTTCTAATGATGATACTAAATAGCATTAGTGCGCACTTTCTTAGAAATTCTTCTCATTCCATTCTAGCTCCTATATTAACATATATTTTCATTTTATATTTTTAAAAGTGCGAAAAAGATAATGTAGCCTGCTATAGCATATAGCATAATTATTTTGTGTTTCTAAAGTATTTAAACATGTTATCCACAAAAAAAAAAAAAAAAAAAAAACTAGTTATACCCTACACAATTATGTTGTCTAACCAATGTTTTTGGTAAAGATCGGTTAATATTTAGGGGATGAAATGGACCAAATACTTCATTTTTTGGTTTTCCTGGTCCATCCAAAGGCCGCAATATAGGTCCGAAAATCTTGAAATTTTACATGGAGAAGGGAATCGGGCCAAAAAATAATGTTTTTTGAGTCGATCTATAGTTGCATCGGGCAAGAGGGTGCAACTATCACGAAGTATTGCCCAGGCTCGGAATGACTATACTGGCCCGCTCATTGGTTTTTGCTTGCAAGTCTATTATTTCATTTTTTTACAGAATACTGTTTATCTACTTTTGAGCTTGGAACCTATTTATTGCATTTTACTTGCAAAATTGCAACAAAAAACCAGTAAGGAAAGTAGTAAAGTCGGACGGGGCCGACTATATGATACCCTTCACCACTATGGGTATATTAAACAGGACTATTAACATGAAATATATATGGGAGCTATATAGACCGATTTTCTCGAAACTTGGCAGACATCACTCTAGGCTCAATTCAGTACGTTATGCCAAATTTCGTGCAAATCGAAGGATATATAGGGACTTTGGTGCACCATTTATATGAAATCGGGCGAAACTATATATGATTTTCACGAAACTTAGCAAATTGCCAGATATATATATAATCGAAAGATATATAAGTACTTTGTGGCACCATTTACATGAAATCAGACGAAACTATATATGGAAGCTATATCTTAATCTGGACCGATTTTCTCGAAACTAGGCCGACATCACTCTAGGCTTAATTCAGTACGATATGCCAAATTTTGTGCAAATCGAAAGATATATAGGGACTTTGGGGCACCATTTACATGAAATCGGACGAAACTATATATGGGAGCTATATCTAAATCAGGACCGATTTACACGAAACTTGGCAGACATCACTCTAGGCTTAATGCAGTACGATATGCCAAATTTCGTGCAAATCGAAAGACATATAGGGAGTTTGGGGAACCATTTACATGAAATCGGACGAAACTATATATGGGAGGTATATCTAAATCTGAACCGATTTTCTTAAAACTTGGCAGACATCACTCTAGACTCAATTCAGTACGTTATGCCAAATTTCGTGCAAATCGAAAGATATATACATTTACATGAAATCGGACGAAACTATATATGGGAGCTATATCTAAATCAGGACCGATTTTCACGAAACTTGGCAGACATCACTCTAGGCTTAATGCAGTACGATATGCCATATTTCGTGCAAATCAAAATATATATAGGGACTTTGGTGCACCATTTACATGAAATCGGACGAAACTATATATAGGAGCTATATCTAAATCTGAACCGATTTTCACGAAACTTGGCAGACATAATTCTAGGCTCAATTCAGTACGTTATGCCAAAATTGGTGCATATCGAAAGATATATAGGGACTTTTGATGCACCATTTACATGAAATCGGACGAAACTATATATGGGAGCTATATCTAAATCTGGACCGATTTTCATGAAACTTGGCAGACATCACTCTAGACCTAAATGATTAGGCTGTACCAAATGTCGTGCAAATCGAAAGATATATAGAGACCGAGCTATATCTAAATCTGAACCGATTTTTCCCAATTTCAATAGGGTTCGTCCTTAGGCCGAATAAGTGACCTATGCCAAATTTCATCCAATTCGGATCATAAATGCGACCTATACTTTGTTTACAATTTAACATGGACAGACAGACGGACGGAAAGACGGACGGACGGACGGACATGCATAAATCGACTTCAAAAGTGATTCTATGCATATTCTCAAAAGGAACCATGTGTCTATCTCGTTTCCTTTTGCCTGTTACAAACATATGCGCAAAGACATAATACCCTGTACCCCAGTGTGGTGAAGGGTATAAAAATAGTACAAAAACCAGTAAGGAAAGTAGTAAAGTCGGACGGGGCCGACTATATGATACCCTTCACCACTATGGGTATATTAAACAGGACTATTAACATGTAATTGGATGAAAAAAAGTAATATTTATCTAAATGTGAATCTACCTAGATCTATCCATAAAGTATGTTAATCGACTTCAAACAAATATAAATAAGTCCGTTGGGCTATGTCTGTACTTCTAGAAAACGCAACTACGTAATTGTATGCTCAATTTTGTGCGTTGTGCACAATTTGATGTCAATCTGACTAACATGAGGAGTCTGATGCCCAATTTACTTGAAATCGGTCGAAAATATATATGGAAGCTCTATCCAAATATTAAGCGATTTCAAACAAACTTTCTATTGGTTCCTTAGTACGTCAATTACTTAAAATCAATCTATAATAAAATGGAGCTATATCTAAATCTGGACCGATTTTCACGAAACTTAGCATCATTTTAGGCTCAATTCAGTACGTTATGACAAATTTCGTGCAAATCGAAAGTTATATAGGGACTTTGGGGCACCATTTACATGAAATCGTACGAAACTATATGTGGGAGCTATATCTAAATCTGGGCCGATTTTCTCGAAACTTGGTAGACATCATTCTAGGCTCAATTCAGTGCGTTATGCCAAATTTCGTGCAAATCGAAAGTTATATAGGGACTTTGAGGCATCATTTACATGAAATCGGACGAAACTATATATGGGAGCTATATCTAAATCTGGACCGATTTTCTCCAAACTTGGCAGACATCACTCTAGGCTTAATTCAGTACGTTATGCCAAATTTCGTGCAAATCAAAAGATATATAGGGACTTTGGGGCACCATTTACATGAAATCGTACGAAACTATATATGGGAGCTATATCTAAATCTGGACCGATTTTCTCGAAACTTGGTAGACATCACTCTAGGCTTGATTCAGTACGTTATGCCAAATTTCGTGCAAATCAAAAGATATATACGGACTTTGGGGCACCATTTACATGAAATCGTACGAAACTATATATGGGAGCTAAATCTAAATCTGGACCGATTTTCTCCAAACTTGTTAGACATCATTCTAAGCTCAATTCAGTACGTTATGCCAAATTTCGCGCAAATCGAAAGATATATAGGGACTTTGGGGCACCTTTTACATGAAATCGGACGAAACTATATATGGGAGCTATATCTAAATCTGGACCGATTTTCTCCAAACTTGGCAGACATCACTCTAGGCTTAATTCAGTACGTTATACCAAATTTCGTGCAAATCAAAAGATATATAGGAACTTTGGGGCACCATATACATGAAATCGGACGAAACTATATATGGGAGCTATATCTAAATCTGGACCGATTTTCACGAAACTTGGCAGACATCATTCTAGACCTAAATGATTAAGCTGTACCAAATTTCGTGCAAATCGAAAGATATATAGGGGCCGTTTACATTAAATCGGTTAAATATATATATGGGAGCTATATCTAAATCTGAACCGATTTTTCCCAATTTCAATAGGGTTCGTCCTTGGGCCGAATAAGTGACCTATGCCAAATTTCATTCAATTCGGATCATAAATGCGACCTGTACTTTGTTTACAATTTAACATGGACAGACAGACAGACGGACGGACATGCATAAATCGACTTAGAAAGTGATTCTATGCATATTCTCAAAAGGAACCATGTGTCTATCTCGTTTCCTTTTGCCTGTTACAAACATATGCACAAAGACATAATACCCTGTACCACAGTGTGGTGAAGGGTATAAATATTACCAATGACATCTCATCTTGCTTTACAAAATCTAACTATGTTATTTATGCCGATAACTTAAAAATATTTCATAAAGTAAGTCATTTGCTGATGTATTTGATCTGCAGAATGACTTGGACAACGTTCAACGCTGGTGTAATGCGAATAAACTTATTTTAAATCTGCCTACTTAATAAATTAACTTTATCCCATGACCTTGGAGTGATTTTTATACCCTTCACCACAGGGTATTATGTCTTTGTGCATATGTGCACCAAAGTCCTTATATATACTTCGATTTGTACGAAATTTAGTATAACGTACTGAAGTAAGCCTAGAATGATGTCTGCCAAGTTTCGTGAAAATCGGTCCAGATCTAGATATAGCTCCCATATATAGATTCGTCCGATTTCATGTAAATGGTGTACCAAAGTCCCAAAATATCTTTCGATTTGCACGAAATTTCGAACAGCGTACTAAATTAGGTCTAGAACGAGGTGTGTTAAGTTTCGCGAAAATCGGTCCAGATTTGGATATAGCTCCGATATCTTTCGATTTGCACGAAATTTAGCACGGGGCACTGAATTAGGTCTAGAATGATGTATGTTAAGTTTTCTGAAAATCGGTCCTGATTTAGATATATCTCCCATATATATTTTTGTCCGATTTAATGTAAATGGTGTACCAAAGTCCCTACATATCTTTCGATTTGTACGAAATTTGACATAGCGTAATGAATTAGTTCCATAATGATGTCTGTTAAGTTTTCTGAAAATCTGTAATGATTTAGATATAGCTCCCATGCATATTTTCGTCCGATTTTAGGTATATGGTGTAGCAAAGTCCCTATATATCTTTCGATTTGGACGACATTTAGCACAACGTACTGTATTAGGTCTAGAATGATGTGTTTTAAGTTTCTTGAAAATCGGTCCAGATTTAGATATAGCTCATATATATATATTTTTGTCCAATTTAATGTATATGGTGTACCGTCGCTGTATATCATTCGATTTGCACGAAATTTGGCACTGAGTACCGAATTAGGCCTAGAATGATGTGTGCTAAGTTTCGTGAAAATCGGTCCAGATTTAGATATAGCTCCCATATATATTTCCGTCCGATTTAATGTAAATTGTGCACCAAAGTCCCTACATATACTTCGATTTGTACGAAATTTAGTATAACGTACTGAATTGAGCCTAGAATGATGTCTGCCAAGTTTCGTGCAAATCGGTCCAGATTTAGATAGCGCACCCATATATATTTTCGTCCCATTTAATGTAAATGGTGTACCAAAGTCCCTACATATCTTTCGATTTGTACGAAATTTGACATAGCGTAATGAATTCGTTCCATAATGATATCAGTTAAGTTTCTTGAAAATCTGTAAAGATTTAGATATAGCTCCCATACATATTTTCGTCCGATTTTAGCAAAGTCCCTATATATCTTTCGATTTGGACGAAATTTAGCACAACGTACTAAATTAGGTCTAGAATGATGTGTTTTAAGTTTCTTGAAAATCGTTCCAGATTTAAATATAGCTCACATATATATTTTTGTTCGATTTAATGTATATGGTGTACCGTCGCTGTATATCTTTCGATTTGCACGAAATGTGGCACTGCGTACTGAATTAGGTCTAGAATGATGTGTGCTATGTTTCCTGAAAATCGGTCCAGATTTACATATAGCTCCGATATATATTTTCGTCCGATATAGCTCCGATATATATCTTTCGATTTGTACGAAATTTGGCACTGCGTAATGAGTTAGTTCTATAATGATGTGTTTTGATTTTCCTGAAAATCTGTCCAGATTTAGATATAGCTCCCATATATATTTTCGTCGGATTTTAGATAAATGGCGCTCCAAAGTCCCCATATATCCTTCGATTTGCACGAAATTTGGCACATCGTACTGAATTAAGCCTAGAATGAAATGGTGTACCAAAGTCCGTATATATCCTTGGATTTGCACGAAATTTGTCATAGCGTACTGAATTAAGTCTTGAGTGATGTGTGTTAAGTTTCGTGAAAATCGGTTCAGATTTAGATATAGAGTAAATGATGCACAAAAGGCGTAGCGTACTGTATTGGGTGTAGAATGATTTGTGGTAATTTACGGGAAAATCGGTTCAAATCTCGATGTAGCTACCACTTATACATATATATATATTTGTCTGATTTTACATAAATGGTGCACCAAACTCCTAATGTTTTTCCAATTAACACGGAATTTTGCACAACGTATAACAATTTTGTTATAAATCGTTTCCCATAAATTTGTCCCATGGTACGCAGACGATTCCAAATCTCCCCGAATGAAATTAAATTTAGCATAGGTTGTAGAAAGACATGAGTATGTTCCTTCGAGTGAACACTGACATGTAATTGTTAGGATACATATGTACAATATACCCAAAGTGGTGAAGGGTATCATATAGTCGGCCCAGTCCGACTTTACCACTTTCCTTACTGGTTTTGTATATATAACTCCGAAAGTCTACATGTAACATAAAAAAACTGGTTTATATGTTGGAATTTTTTCTCAATTTTTTTTATCAATATTCCAATTTTTACAACCCCACCTAACATATGACTGCATTCCATAACTTTCCCACTTTACAATTAGCAAACCTATTGAAAGAGTGCAATGAGTCAATCTGAACGTGTCACTAAAACTGTCTAGCTGTCAGTGGATGGTTGGGCTTTGCGTTAGCCAAAATAACATCTACTTGCAAAGTTATGTAATTGATTAAGAACTTTTGGATAAATTGCTTAAGCACATGTACTAACAAGCTCAGAAGTTCCAGAGGCAGCACACGGCAACAACAACGTAATAAACTTCCACGTTATCTCTAAACTGAACTAACAAACACACTCTGACACACCCATATGTATGCACATATATTGAGGCTATCTTGTGGGAAATATTGTGACGTAGATCCAGACAGAAAGTGGAAACCAAAAGATAAACTCTTTGAATTTAAAACACCGGCGAGGTAAATCCATAACGACAAGCTGTTGGGTACAAAGTTGCATACACTACGGTGGCGATAGTGTCAATGTTTGTGCGTTTGTGTGACATAGAACTTTTAAATGAAAACCTTCTCTAAAGGTATTCTTTTGAACAACTATGCAAATCTTAGCAGTTTACTTTAAAGTTTTCAAAACCAAAATGTCACCGTACCCGCACACCAGCACTCATGTAAATTCCATTGTTTTGCAGCAACGAAGTTAATAAAATACGCAAAACCTTGTTGGTTTTATTTTAATGAAAATTCTTGCAAGCTATGCAATATTGCAATGTCAAAAAAATAAATTCACGATGTCAAACTATTTAGCAAAAATTGTATATGAAATCAAGTTCAAGCTGCAATATTATCAAGTACTTTTTACAAGGTTCTTCACACAACTATCATTTCATTTATAATAATAAAAGATTGACTGACTTACTGACTGATTCACTGACTGACTGACTTAATGATTCATCAACGCCAAGGTGAAACGGCTGAAGCTAGAAACTTGACATTTGGACTGAGGGTGACTCTTGGTCCAAACGTGTGAGTTTTACCATTTAAATTAAATACATTAAATTAAATACAAATTGTAAATGTGTTACCATTTGTATTTAATTTAGATACGGGTCACTGATGGAGTGTAGAATAGATATAGCAAAGAACATTGAACATTCGAACTATAAGTATCCGAAAAATACTAAAATATACTAAATCTGGTGCAATTTCGTTGAATTTGAATGGATAGAGCTAAAAACTTGAAATTGGGAATGCAAATTAAGGTTGAGAAGTATGGTAATAATGAGTTGGTTACGAAAAGTACTAAATTGTACTAAATTTGGTACAATTTGAATATGGTAAAACGTATGGAGCTGGAATCCTGAAATTTGAAATTAACATTGCCGCCGGAGTGTAGGATAGCGATATGTAGGTAGTGTTGGAAAATTATATATATGAGTACAAAAATTGCTAAATGGTACTATATTTTGTACAATTTGGATTTGGTTGAACCGATGCCTTGTAGAATTGAGATATGTTGGTAGTTTGAGAAATTCGTATTTATGTGTACTAAATTTGGTACAATTTGAATTTAGAGTGAACCAAAAGAGTTGGAACCCTAACATTTGGAGTTGGTGTCACTGTTGAGGTGTAGGATCGGGTTATGTTGGAAGTTTTGGATTTGGTTAGGGCTGAAACACTGAAATTTGGAAATTAGATTATTGTTGGAATGTAGGATTTTGGGGTATAGAAGTAGTTATGGAAAATTGTACTTATGGGTACTATACTAAATGGTATTTAATTTGATAGAATTTAGAGCTGGAATAGTAAAAAATTGAATTAAGATTACTGTTGAAGTGTATAATTGTGGTATGTTGATAGTTCGGTGAGTTCAAACTTATGTGTACTAAATGGTACTATGATTGGTACACTTTGAATTTTGGGTGAACCAATAGATGTAGAATTCTGAAATTTGGTGTTAGTATTCCTACTATGGAAATTTGTGCTTATGTGTACGAAAAGTTCAAAATTCGATGCAATTTGGATTTAGGTGAACCGATAGAGCTGGAATACATACTAAATTTTTGGAATTAATATTACTGTGGGAGTGTAAAATTGTATTCTATGTAAATAAAATTATATGTAAATGGATTCGGAAATTCGTACTTACTTGCACTAAATGGTACAAAAATTGGTTCAATTTAGATTTAGGTGATCCGATAGACCTGGAATCCTGAAATTTGAAAATAAAATTACTGTTGAAGTGTATGATTGGGGTATTTGTGTATTTTCGTACTTATGTATACTACATTTGGTACAATTTGAATATTGGGCAGGTTGCGAAAAATGAATAAAATACTCGCTTTCTCACGAATGCTTACGGCGGGAATTCGAATGTTTTCAATTGATCGCGAATGATAAAGTTACAATGAATGAACAAGTTTGGTAAAGAATTTATCGCCATAAATTCATTCGTAAAATGAGCACATAACGAAAATAATGTATTTTAATTCATTCGCCAGCGAATTTTTGCGCATTTTGGGTGAGCCTATGGAGCTAGAGTCCTAAAGTTGGGTTGCATGATGTAGGTAGTAATGGAATTTTGTACTAAATGGTACTAAATTTGATATTTGTTAAGGTTATAGCAATTTATATTATATTTGGATTTAAAAATTTGGATTTTTAGAGGAAATAATTATTGAAAGAGTATAAAGGGCAATAAATGATACCAAATTTAGTATAGAGTTAGATTTCTGTTGCGTTCAGAATTAGTGCGTAACGTTGAGATATAGAGGTAATTTTGAAAATGCGCAGTATAACAGAACATAGGTATTAAACGGTACTAAAATTTTAATTACGGTCGGAATTGTTTTTTTAAATAATTCCACATGTGCTAACGAAGTAGCGGTCATATGCAAGTTTTAAATATAAACATAAATTCCGATGACAGCAAATAATTTTAAAATATGTGGGCGGGGCCGGCCTATATGATACCCTTCACCACTTTGGGTATATTCAACAGATGAATCCTAACAGACGTCGTATTTTTGAAGGACCAGTAAAATGAAAATGGATCCATAAACATGTCATTCTGCAACCCATACAAAATTCTTCATTTGGTCAGATGTAGAGTTGCTTCTTAAAATGGCAAATATCAATTGGACCCAGTTTATTTTTTGGATAAATATCTGTTAAACATGAGGAATAAGTGTAGCAATTCTAGTCTCTATTCAGTACGCTACGCCAAATTTCGTGCAAATTGAAATATATATTTTGATTTTGTTGCACCAATTGCCTTAAATCGGACGAAAATATATATATATATATATATATATGGGAGCTATATGTAAATCTCAACCGATTTTCAGGAAACGTAACGTACATAATTCTAGACCAAATTCTTTGCGCTGTGCAAAATTTCGTGCAAATCGAATGATATATAGAGATTTTGATACAACATTTACCTTAAATCGGACGAATATATATATATATATATATATATCTGAACTGATTTTTTCCAAATTCCTTGGTCCTAATAAGAGACATATGCCAAACTTTTTTACAATTTAACATGGACAGACGGACGGACATGCATAAATCGACTTAGAAAGTGATTCTAAGCATATTCTTAAAAGGAACCATGTGCCTATCTCGCTTCCTTTTGCCTGTTCCAAACGCATAGGTATAATACCCTGTACCACAGTGTGGTGAAGGGTATAAAAATTACCTCCGATTATATTATGTCCGAACACATACATACACAAATATATATGATATAATGTAAGGCAATTAATTTGACTCTACCCCGGAATAAATTAATTATATATTAGTTAGATATACACTGTGGTCCTCATTTTAAATTTCAGATTTGTACCATTGTACCGTTCGCGCATTACAAATGCTTTGTATATGAAAAGTCAACATCACACAACTTTGTATATGTTTTATGTCGTAACCACATTTTCTAATCCTTTTTATACCCTTCACCACACTGTGGTACAGGGTATTATGTATTTGTGAATATGTTTGTAAGAGGCAAAAGGAAGCGAGATATACACATAGTTAGTTTTGTAAATATGCATAGAATAACTTTCTGAGTCGATTTGTGCATATCCATGTGCCCTCCGCCCATGTATGTTTATGAACAAAGTATGATCCGATTTAGATGAAATTTAGCACAGCTCACTTATTTGGCCCAAGGACGAACCCTATTGAAATTGAGAATTTAGATATAGCTCCCATATATAGCATTTCCACATTAAATGAAACCTTTTACAAATTAAATGAACCCTTTTCCAAATTAAATGAAACCTTTTCCAAATTGAAATGAAACCTTTTACAAATATAATGAACCCTTTTCCAATTGAAATGAAACCTTTTACAAATAGAATGAAACTTTTTCCAAATTAAATGAAACCTTTATTCTTATCTAAGGAAATATAATATTTGCACTAATTTTAAACCAATATTTGAAAATTAAATCAAAGAATATTAACAAATATAGTTGTATGGCTATGTAATTAACATAAATATTCTTTAATTCGGTGTGATTTCATTTAATATCTTTACTACATAAAACTAAATAAATAGTAATACAAACTGGGGTATTTCTTGACATTTTAATAAATAAATATTTAAGAACAAGAATTGAATACCCGGTCCTAAATGCGAAATACATATTTGACTTAATACATTGTTGATGATAAGTTAACTGCTTATCTTAATGAAGGGGTTCCCGACTTGCAGCTTGTGGGATTTTCAAAACCATGTCCATAACGTAGTTAGAACAATCTTGCCGAGTAAGCTTTTGAATACTTCGCTCGATTACATCAACAATGTTATGTTCCATTGAAACGTCACACAGCTCAGCTCTTGCACATAATTTTATTTTTGAAAATGCATTTTCGATTGGATTTAGCATTGGGGAATAAGGCGGTAAGTATTTAAGGTTGCATCTTTTGGATTCGATCAAGTTTTTTATGTCATGTCGCTTGTGTATTTGAGCGTTATTTTCCAACTCTGGATTGATTTTCTCAAAAAAAATTTTCTATAAATAATTTAAATCTGTCTGCATTGACACTGGAATTAGAAACGATTGTGTGATGTACAACTACCGCGTTGTTTATTGCTGCAATTATAGTGACATTACGACCTCTGACCGTAGGCAACACAATGTGTGCTCTTGTTCCTTGTCTTGAACGGGCTTGGGTTCTTCGTATGTGAAGATTAAATCCACACTCATCAATGAATATAAATTTTTCTCCTTGTTGGGGTATCCATTTTGTAAAGTCTTGAGCATATTTTTGTCTCAAGCCTTATGTTCTGGAGTCATATTTTCGTTCTATTTCAATAGAGCCCATCTTAAACGTAATTTTTATTTTCCGTAATCCATATTCTATGCAGCTTGTGGAAATATTTATATCATTTTCTCTCAACAGTTTAGTTTTTATGGCTTTGAGGGTAATTCCAGGTTAACTTTCTATATAGAACTCGATCAGACTTAAAACTTGTGGTGTCAACAACTTAGTTCTATTTCATCCACGCTTATTTTCCTTCAATGTTCCAAAATTTTGTTTGTAATTACTTCACATTGTCGAGAGTTTACTGTTTTGGATGTTCACATTATCGAGAGTTCACTGTATTTACAAATAGCAACGTTTAAAATAAATGCGAACCTGATTTTAGCTCGGGAAGCTCTGAATATTGGGAACCTGAGGAAGAATCAATATCCTCGCCAAGTATTGCAAGTAGAAATGCTCCAGAACCTACCGAAGCTACATCTACAAGACCCCGAAACAAATTGGGTCAGTATAACAAAATAACAAAATACATGAAATTGTTATTATTTAAATTCTATGAAGAGGGGAGAACCATTTCCGAAGCTGCAAATTTAACCTGCATAAACATAAATTCCGAAAAAACATTTATAAGAAGATACAAACATAATTTTGGAGCATTGAAGGAAAATAAGCGTGGAGGAAATAGAACTAAGTTGTTGACACCACAAGTTTTAAGTCTGATCGAGTTCTATATAGAAAGTCAATTTAATCTTCATATACGAAGAACCCAAGCCCGTTCAAGACAAGGAACAAGAGCACACATTGTGTTGCCTACGGTCAGATGTCGTAATGTCACTATAATTGCAGCAATAAACAACGCGGTAGTTGTACATCACACAATCGTTTCTAATTCCAGTGTCAATGCAGACAGATTTAAATTATTTATAGAAAATTTTTTTTTGAGAAAATCAATCCAGAGTTGGAAAATAACGCTCAAATACACAAGCGACATGACATAAAAAATTTTATCGAATCCAAAAGATGCAACCTTAAATTCTTACCGCCTTATTCTCCAATGCTAAATCCAATCGAAAATGCATTTTCAAAAATAAAATTATGTGCAAGAGCTGAGCTGTGTGACGTTTCAATGGAACATAACATTGTTGATGTAATCGAGCGAAGTATTCAAAAGCTTACTCGGCAAGATTGTTCTAACTACGTTATGGACATGGTTTTGAAAATCCCACAAGCTGCAAGTCGGGAACCCCTTCATTAAGATAAGCAGTTACCTTATCATCAACAATTTATTAAGTCAAATATGTATTTCGCATTTAGGACCGGGTATTCAATTCTTGTTCTTAAATATTTATTTATTAAAATGTCAAGAAATACCCCAGTTTGTATTACTATTTATTTAGTTTTATGTAGTAAAGATATTAAATGAAATCACACCGAATTAAAGAATATTTATGTTAATTACATAGTCACACAACTATATTTGTTAATATTCTTTGATTTAATTTTCAAATATTGGTTTAAAATTACTACAAATATTATATTTCCTTGGATAAGAATAAAGGTTTCATTTAATTTGTAAAAAGTTTCATTCTATTTGTAAAAGGTTTCATTTCAATTGGAAAAGGTTTCATTCTATTTGTAAAAGGTTTCATTTCAAGTGGAAAAGGTTTCATTTAATTTGGAAAAGGGTTCATTTAATTTGGAAAAGGGTTCATTTAATTTGTAAAAGGTTTCATTTAATGTGGAAATGCTATATAATTTCGTCCGATTTTATCTAAATGGTGCACCAAACATCCAATATTAGGTCCATATTGATGTATTCGAAGTTTTGTGAAAATCGGTTAAGATTTAGACATAAAATAAACAAATTTTACCCAACAATTCATTTCTTACTTTCCAAATCCAGAAGCACCAAAAATTAATTAAAGATTAAAATATTTAATGCCACAACGGTATTCACATATGAAATAAATGTGAAACAAAAAAGTTGCCAACAGTTCACATTAATATTATATATGAATACCATTGTCACATCACTCTCACTTCTGCAAACCTTAATAATGAACGCCACAGGAAACACTTAAAGGCATATCTTAATAGGAAAATAAAAACAAAAAAGTTTAAATACAAAAAAAAGGCAACAAAATCCCAACGACTAAAATACTGTTTTGCAAATATAAGAAAAATACTGAATACAAGTAGGGTATTGGGGAAAAGTAAGTCGCATACACTGCCATCCATCGTTACCAGTATTTATGATTTATGTTTTGATTTAAAAAGCAAACGGTTAATAGGAAAGAGTGAGAATTGCAAAAGAAAAAATATTTTTTCCTGTTCTTAATTTAATTACAGGAAAGACGGCAGCGCCGAAGGGAATTTTTACCTTTCCTCTAGATGTTAAAAAGTCACAAAGCAGAATTTCCTTGAAAACCTTTAACTTTATGTCATATGAGAAATCATATTTGCAATTTTTAATTCTGTGAGGTATGTAGCTGAGGTGGTTTACCATTTAATAGTAGGATGACATAATGGGTGTTTTTTCTTTGGGTGGCAAGAAAGTGCGGTTGAAATACAACGAAGGATGTGTCTTCACACCAATTTTTTAACCTTCGCCACAGTGTGGTATTATGTCTTTATACATATGTTTCTAACATGCAATAGAAAACGAGATGCAACTTCGGTCCAGATTGATATATGCGAAGTTTTGTTGGAATCGGTTCATATTTAGATATAGCTTTCATATGTAGTTTCGTTCAAAGCTATGTCTGCATCTGCACCAAATTCAACAAAATGCAACAACGTCATTCTAGCCTCAATTTGATACATTGTGCAACATTTCGTGTCAATAGGACAAACATTCGGAGCTTGGTGCATTTATTTAAAATCGGACGAAAATATAAATGGGAGCTATATCTAAATCTAAAAACGATTTTCGCGAAATATAACACACATCATTCTAGGCTTAATTCAGTACACCTCGCCAAATTTCGTGTAAATCGAAAGATATATAGGAACTTTGGTACACCATTTACATTAAATCGGACGAATATATAGGAGCTATATCCAAATCAGAACCGATTTCACGAAGTTTAGCATACATTATTCCAGAATCAATTTAGTACGCTGTACCAAATTCTATGCAATTGGGAATTTATTTAGGAGATTTGGTGCACCATTTACATTAAATTGGACGAAAATATATAGCACAAATAATTCTACACTCAGTTCAGTGCACTATGACAAATGTCCAATCATTTACAATAAATCGGACAAAAATATATATGGGTGCTATATCTAAATCTGAACCGATTTTCACGAAACTTAACATACATCATTCAAGAGCCAATTCAGTACTCTATGCCAAATTTCGTGCAGATCGAAAGATATATATGGTTTTTGGTGTACCATTTACAGTAAATCGGACGAAAAAATATATGTGAGCAATATCTAAATCTGAACCGATTTTCTCGAAACTTAACGAACATCATTCTATACTTAATTCGGTACGCCATGTTAAACTTCGTGCAAATCGAAAGGCATATAGGGGATTTGGTACACCGTTTACATAAAATCGTATGGTTTACAGGTTTCTTTATAAACACAAATTGTCGTATTTGATGTATTTGAGGTATTGAGAATCCTGAATTAATTGAAGAGAAGCCACTACATCTAACAGCAGAAATTGGTCAATAACAGATTCATTGGCCGGTTAAGGCGTCAATAAGGCAAATTTCTTTGATAATCTTTATACATATATAATACTTTCTGCGAGTAATATTCCATGTATAACATTTGTAAATTTTGTTTGAAAAGACGCCTGGGCAACTTAATTGTCTGGCCCGCCCCAAGCATCAGACATTGTCATTAATATATCCAGACTTAAATATTTCATTTACGGCTGTAAGTGTTTACAAAAGTTCTACATGTGTTAAAATTTACTTCGTCATTTGCACTGGCACAAAATACAGCAAATTATCACACATGCATACACATACATATGTACATGGGTCACACAAATCAAGCGTACTGAACATTTGTCATTAGACATTAATAGTCGAACATTTATCATGTTGAATGTTTGGAATAAATGTTGATGACCATATCAACGGCCAAGAGTTAGTAGATGCTGAAAGTAGAGGCGGCATACCATCATACGGAAGCATTTCTGTGAAACATTACCATCATCATCAGGGGACGGATGCAAACTAACGTAATTGTCTCAAACATTAGGTAAATAGGTGTAATTATGAAGAAAATACACACATGTGTGTATATATATGATCACATACACACACATACGTATACAAGAATCGTTTGCCTGTGTGAAATGTTATGAGAAGTAATGAACATTAATTTTACGTTGAAGGTCCTCCCTCCATCTTTCATTTATTAAAGTTAAAAGAAGTAAACGTTTTTTTTTTGTTAGGGAAATTTAAGGGAATTAGTATAAGAAAATAATTTAAGGAGTCAGATTAGACCTGGTTCTCTAAAATTGCTAAAAATGCGAATTAAGAATAACACAAACGAAATTTCGCAGTTCAGGCTTAAAAAGTTGTTAGCTATGTAAAAAAATGGCCTAATATCGAAAAATGTGTACTGAAGATTTTATCTGAAACTGAAAAAGCGTTAACTTCGGTCGGACTGAACTTTGGATACCCCCTACCATAGGTATATGGACAGTTACACGAGTTGAAAGTTCCAAACCCACGTATAACTGTAATGCAGCAAAGGAAACATCTGTATAAAATCTACAGACTACCTCAGCCGAAAATTCAAATTCAAAATACCGAAAATGGGATGGTAACTTTCTATGAGAGCTATACCAAATCGTAACTGGCACAAGGATTTGACACTCCATAAGATTTTGAAAAATCCAACAATTGAACGGATCAGTATAGACGGACGGGCCGACCATATGATACCCTATACAACTACCAAAGAACTCTAATTGTCTGCAAATACTTCGCGATATTTTCACCCTCATAGAATTCAAAATTTGTCCTTTACCATATCCGGAACCTAATGTAAAATTTTATACCCATCTGAGCGATATTTTTGCTTTCTAAGGTGGTAACACCTGTAATTATCTTAGTATAACTCACATATCCGAGTACATACAACAATATAATGGGTATCAATATAAAGGACAATCAATCCTCTTGTATATGCTATCAATGTCCTTTCAGGACATTGATAGTATATCCATTGATAGTATCAATGTCCTTTCACCACATTGTGGTACAGGGTATTATGTCTTTGTGCATATGTTTGTAACATGCAAAAGGAAACGAGATAGACACATGGTTCCTTTTGAGAATATGCATAGAATCACTTTCTAAGTCGATTTATGCATCTCCGTCCGTCCGACTGTCCGTCCGTCTGTAGATGTTAAATTGTAAACAAAGTACAGGTCACATTTATGATCCGATTTGGATGAAATTTAGCACAAGTCACTTATTTGGCCCAAGGACGAACCCTATTGAAATTGGGAAAAATCGGTTCAGATTTAGATATAGCTCCCATATATAGGTTCGTCCGATTTAAGGTAAATGGTGCACCAAAGTCCCTACATATCATTCGATTTACACGAAATTTGGCATAGAGTACTGAATTAGGTCCAGAATGATGTGTGTTAAGTTTCGAGAAAATCGGTTCAGATTTAGATATAGCTCTTATATATAGTTTCGTCCGATTTAAGGTAAATGGTGCACCAAAGTCCCTATATATCCTTCGATTTGCACGAAATTTGACATAGATTAACGAATTAGGTGTAGAATGATGTGTGCCAAGTTTCGAGAAAATCGGTTCAGATTTATATATAGCCCCCATATATAGTTTCGTCCGATTTAAGGTAAATGGTGCACCAAAGTCCCTATATATCTTTCGATATGCATGAAATTTGGCATAGAGTACTGAACTAAGCCCAGAATGATGTGTGCTAAGTTTCGTGAAAATCGGTTCAGATTTAGATATAACTCCCATATATAGTTTTACCCGATTCTATGTAAATGGTGCACCAAAGTTCCTATATACCTTTCGATTTGTATGAAATTTGGCACATCGTACTGAATTATGTGTGCTATGTTTCGGAAAAATCGGTTCTGGTTTCGATATAGCTCCCACATATACATATATATTCGTCCGATTTTACATAAATTGTGCACCAACCTTCTAATGTTTGTCCGATTAACACGATTTTTTGCACAACGTATCAAGTTGAGACTTGAATAACGTTATTGCGTTTTGTTGAAATTGATGTAGATGCTATCATAACTTCCATATGTATTTCGAATGGATGTCTGAATGAAATTAAAATATTTACAGTGTGGCGACCGAATAGCGTGTATTAAGTCGTTTTTCATAAATTTGTCCCATGATACGAATTCTACTTTAAATCTGCGCGAATGAAATTAAATTTATCATAGGTTGCAGAAAGACTTACGTATGTTCCTTGGAGGGGATACATATGTAGGATATCCCCAAAGTGCTGAAGGGTATCATATAGTCGGCCCAGTCCGACTTTACTACTTTCCTTACTGGTTCTCATTATACCCTTCACCACACTGTGGTACAGGGTATTATGTCTTTGTGCATATGTTTGTAACAAGCAAAAGGAACCGAGATAGACCCATAGTTCCTTTTGAGAATATGCATAGAATCACTTTCTGAATCGATTTATGCATGTCCGTCAGGTTGTTGGTTTTAAATTGTAAACAAAGTACAGGTCGCATTTAAAATCCGATTTGGATGAAATTTGGCACAGCTCATTTGTGTGGCCCAAGGACGAACCCTATTGAAATTGGGAAAAATCGGTTCAGACTTAGATATAGCTCCCATATATATTTTCGTCCGATTTCATGTAAATGGTGCACCAAAGCCCCTATATATACATCGATTTGCACGAAATTTGGTATAACGTACTGAATTGAACCTAGAGTGATGTCTGCCAAGTTTCATGGCAATCGGTTCAGATTTAGATATAGATTTAGGTATAGCTCCCATATATAGTTTCGTCCGATTTCATGTAATTGGTGCACCAAAGTCCCTATATATCCTTCGATCTGCACGAAATTTTGTATAGTGTACTGAATTAAGTCTAGAACGATGTGTGTTAAGTTTCGTGAAAATCGGTTCAGATTTAGATATAGCTCCTATATATAGTTTCGTCCGATTTCATGTAAATGGTGCACCAAAGTCCACATATATCTTCCGAATTGCACGAAATTTGGCATAGCGTACAAAGTTCTTATGTTGCATAGCGTACGGAATTTAAGTCAGAATGATGTGTGTCAAGTTTCGTGAAAATCGGTTGAGATTTAGATATAGATACCTTATATTATAGATTGATTTTAAGTAATTGACGCACCAAGGACCCATTATATGGCTTATATATATATATATAAACATATATATTATATACCCATTATATACTCATATAGTCGGTATCGTCCGACTTTACTACTTTCCTTACTGGTTTTTCACACTAAAGTATGGGTTCATTTGACCTGTTAAATATTGACATTGATGAAGATCCGTCAATATTTAGTCATGCAAATCTCTCCACAAAAAGGTATAAATTTTTTCGAATAGCCCCCATATAAGGGTACCCCCAATTTTCAATATTTTGGGGGTTTTGATCGCATTTTTCCACCGAATTCGCTGAAATTTGGTACTTTGTGTTCTTATTGGGTAGCAAATCTCCCTACTAAAAATTATAAATAAAGGTCCATTTTTTCGGATAGCCCCCATATAAGGGTACCCCCAAATTTTCGGTATTTTGGGGGTTTTGATCGCATCTTTCGACCGAATTCGCTGAAATTTGGTACTTTGTGTTCTTATTGGGTAGCAAACCTCCCTACCAAAAATTATAAATAAAGGCCAATTTTTTCGGATAGCCCCCCTATAAGGGTACCCCCAATTTTCGGTATTTTCGGGTTCTTGGACTCGTTTTATAATTGAATTCTCTGAAATTTTATACATTGTGTTCTTATTGGATACCCAATTACTCCACTAAAATTTATAAATATAGGTCCACTTTTTCTAGTAGTCCCCATATAACGGTACCCCCAAATTTTTGGTATTTTGGGGTTTCTGATCGTATTTTTCAACCGAATTGACAGTAATTTAGTACGTCGAGTTCTTATTAGGTAGCACATCTCTCCACAATAAAATATAAATATTTGTAACTTTTTTCTGGGGTATGGGGGCTACCTCCCAATTTTCGGTATTTTGAGGTTCTTGAGCCAAATTCTTTTTATAAACTTCACCACACTGTGGTACAGGGTATTATGTCTTTGTGCATATGTTTGTAACAGGCAAAAGAAAACGAGACAGACACAAGGTTCCTTTTGAGAATATCCATAGAATCACTTTTTGTGTCCATTTAAGCACGAAATTTGGCACAGCGTAACGAATTAGGTCTAGAATGATGTGTGTTAAGTTTTCTGAAAATCGGTTCAGATTTATATATAGCTCCCCTATATATATTCGTCCGATTTAATGTAAATGGTGCACCAAAGTCCCTCTTTCGATTTGCACGAAATTTGGCACAGCGTAATCAATTATCTCTAGAATGATGTGTGTTAAGTTTCCTGAAAATCGGTTCAGATTTAGATATAGATCTCATATATATTTTCGTCCGATTTAATGTAAATGGTGCACCGAAGTCCCTTAATATCTTTGGGTTTGCGTAATGAATTAGGTCTAGATGTGTGTTAAGTTTCCTGAAATCTTGTTCAGATTTAGATATAGCTTCTATATCTGACCAAATGAACAATTTAGTATCGGTTGCAGAATGACGTGTTTATGGTTCCAATTTCATTTTATTGGTCTTTTAAAAATGCGACGTCTGTTAGGATTCATCTGTTGAATATACTCAAACTACTTTACTACTTTCCTTACTGGTTTATATTAAAATAGTTATCTGATTTGTTCCGTGTGTTGCGGTTGGGTAGTCATTACTGGGAATAGTCAATTTTTACCCTACAAAGACTATTTAGCTATCTGTTGTAAGCATTCCGTCTTCTAAAAAAACTCAAACATGACGATAATGAAATATATCGGCAGACATTTAGACATCTCCTCAATATGGTGATATATCCTGAAGGAATGAATTCAGATAAACAATTAAAATATTGGGTTCAAAATTGGCATATACCGGCCATTAATTAGGCAGTCCTCATATAATTATATCCCCAATATTCACTATTTCCTACAGTATGTAATCAATATTGGTCCCCCTTTAGGCATAACCTCATACAACTTTGTAATCTAAATTACAGTAGTTTGAGGATTTTATACTCTACCATGCGTTATCAGTATCAGTCCACTTTTTGGATCTTACAGATGTTAGGAAACTTGAACTAATTTTGGAAGAAATAATAAAATGGACAAAGTTAGGATGAAAACAAAATTTTCTGAAACAAATTTGGTTCAAAGAAACATGGGGTCTATGGCCAACATTTAAAACCATAATCCGTTTGTAGAAATGTCGGTATGTTCCTATATTTGGTATGTTCCCTATATTTTTTATTTCAAGTATCTGTCAGTATATCTATGGTGGAGGGTATCCAAAGTTCGGCCCGGCCGAACTTAACGCTTTTTCACTTGTTTATGTTAAAATAGTTATTTAAGTTTAAATAGTTATCTGATTTGTTCCGCGTTTTATGTTTGGTTCTTGTAATCGTTTCACCTGCGGAGGATAGCGAGATAAAAAATTAGAACGTAAGGCTCGATAATGAACTATAGCCGCATTTAGACCTAGCCCCTGTGTGGAGGTTTCAGAAGGAGTGGATCGATATTCCCCATCTTCGAATTTGAATTCTCAATTAACAATTTCTGAAATTTGTCCACTTTCCACTTCTTGGTATGTTCCCTATATTTTAATTTCTAGTACCTGTCAGTATATCTATGGTGGAGGGTATCCGTGTTTGAGTTTGGTTCTAAGACTCTGTTGTAATCATTTCATCTGCGGAAGATACGAAAAAAAAACTAGAACATAAGGTTCGATAATTAACCTTATATATATGTTATCCCTAGGTCCTGTGTAGGACCTAGGAAAGAACCGATATTCCCCATGTTCGCTTAACGCTTTTTCACTTGTTTATATTAAAATATTTATATAATTTTTTCCGTGTTTGAGTTTGGTTCTAAGACTCTGTTGTAATCATTTCATCTGCGGAAGATACGAAAAAAAAACTAGAACATAAGGTTCGATAATTAACCTTATATATATTTTATCCCTAGGTCCTGTGTGGGACCTAGGAGTGAACCGATATTCCCCATGTTCGAATTCGAACTAATTTTGGAAGAAATAATAAGATGGGATGAAATCAAAAATTTATCCAAAGAAACATGGGGTCTAGAACCAATATTTAAATCCATAATGAGAAATGTCGGTATAGGTGCACTTTTTCTTTTGTTCCCTATATTTTCATTTTCAAATACCTGCCAGGTTATATTTCGCCCAAGGTCGGGATAGGAATCGATCTTAAACATTAGATTGTAGTTGAAGTGTAGCCATGATTGTTAGACTCTTCGGTCTGGATAATTTATCAACATTCAGTTTCTTCTTAAAAGCAAGGTATTTTTTTTCTTTTTTCCTTTTTTTATAAATATATGTACATAGTAATCTTAAAACTACTCTACTACCATACCCGACACAATGTCAATCAACATGTCTTCAAGTTAATTTCATTAACATACGCTAATATACGCCCACTATTATTTCGAAGAAACTAACGTTTTTTTCATTTGTATTATTTCGATTTCATTCGTTTCCATTTCCGTATTGTCCTTAAATCTATTTTACTTTAATGGCTGTTTGATTAGTTAGTTTTTTTCGGATCTTCTCTTTTAATTTGTCTGATTTCATGCCATGTTATTTGTCATGTTTCAGCCTTTCCTTATTCGTTTCTTTCTATTCTTAATTTCTTTCATGGTATCGCTTCTAATGTGATAAGCCAAAGTGATATGAGGGAAAATTCCATGGAAATCCTTTTCAAGCATATTGAGTCGTTTCGAAATATGTAAATTGGATATATATGTATGTAATTCCGTGTGTGCGCGTGTTTGTGAGCTGGGAGTTAGAAAGACATGCCTGTTAAACTGTTGGAATAACATTTGACTTATGTCTTAGTCAGAATGTGTCATTTATAATTTGGTATATCATTAATTAAAGTGGTTGTGGTGGTTATATAAACATTTATTGGGCGTGTGATTGTCGTTCTGTTATTCTTCAGAATATATGTACGTTTGTGTGTGTATTTACAAGGGATCAGTGCTCTGGGACAATTAATAAAACCAAACTTGGCCTTGACAAACACAGAGTCCAATAAGTCACAGTAAGTAATTAATTTGTCTTGGGATTTAAAAAGAAAGTGAAGCTTTCTATTTTGTGGCTTAACAAATATTCAGCAATTTTAGACAAACCAAAATTGTTAATTTTAGTTTATCGGTTATAAACAAATGGTATATTTGTTTTATAAGCAGCCTTATCATAAGCAAAATTAATTTTAGATAAATTAATAAAACAATAATCATGACATGACATCTATATTGATAGCAATAATAAATTTAAATGTCACTGACTGATAACTTCTCCGAGCTCATCCACTTTCCATTTTTCTGAATTTGATGTATTTATACTTAAATATAGATTTTAACCAGTAAGGAAAGTGTAAAGTCGGACTGGGACGACTATATGATACCCTTCACCACTATGGGTATATTAAACAGATACATCCTAACAGAAGGGCCATTAACATGCAATTGAATGAAGTAAAATATGTGACATTTATATAAATGTGAACTGTGTTTGTTCAAATGGCCCAAATTATGTAAATCAATTTAAAGCAAATATCAATCGGGCACTGTCGAAGATTCTATTCTAAAAAAAAATTTAAGAGTTTGGTGCACCATCGGATGAAAATAGGTATATAAGCTATATCCTAATATGAACCAATATCACAGGTTAGGTTTGACAAATTTCAGAACGTTTTATATATATATATATATATATATGGGAGCTATATCTAAATCTAACCGATTTCAGCAAAACTTTACACATGTTATGTTATACTAACTTTAGTACGGTGTGCAAAATTGTGTGACAATCGGATCTTAAAACGGGCAATTTTCTCGAAACTTGTCAAACATCATTATAGTCTCAATTCAGTACACTGTGCCAAATTTCGTCAAAATCGAAATATATATATCGGACGAAAATATATATAGGAGCTATATCTAATCTGAACCGATTTTCAGGAAACTTAGCACACATCATTCTAGTCTTTGGTGCACTATTTACATTAAATAAAATCAGAAACGATTTCAGGAAACTTACGGAACATCATTATTTTTGAATTAATTCTGCGCGCTATGCCAAATTTTTTGGAAATAGAATGATATATAGGGACTTTGGTGAACAATTTACATTAAATCCGTAGGAAATATTAATGGGGGCTATATCTGAACCGAAACTTAACACACATCATTCTAGACCTAATTCAGTACACTATGCCAAATTTCAAATTTCAAATCGAATGATATATAGGGATTTGGTACAACAATTACATCAAATCGGACGAAAATATATATGGGAGCTATATCTAAATCTGAACCGATGTTCCCGAAACTTAACACACATCGTTGTAGACTTAATTCAGTACTCCATTCTAAATTTCGTGCAAATCGAATGATATATAGGGACTTTGGTATACCATTTACATTAAATCGGACGGAAATATATATGGGAGCTATATCCAAATCTGAACCGATTTTCAGGAAACTTGACACACGCTGTGCCAAATTTCGTGCAAATCGATAGATACATAGGGATTTTGGTACACTATTTATTTTAAATCGGACGAAAATATATATGGGAGCTATATCTAAATTTGTACCGATTTTCAGGAATCTTGACACACATAATTCTAAACATAATTCATTACGCTGTACCAAATTTCGTGAAAATCGAAAGATTTATAGGGACCGTTTACATTAAATCGGAGGAAAATATATATGGGAGCTATATCGAAATCTTAACCGATTTTCAAGAAATTTTACACACGCCATTATATACCTAATTCAGTACGCTATGCCAAAATTACTGCTTCGTCATTGAATCTGCTTCGTGAAAATCCATCTACTAGAACGGCGGGAACTGGACTTCCAAAAACACGAAATTCGCAAAAAATGTTTTTGAAAATATCACTGATTTAATTGCATTTTCTGGAAATCATTTCCGCTTCAATAAATTACCTGATACGGGTTTTGAAGTTTTGCGAAAACAGAACCTTAAAAAATTCAGCCGAAAGAGAGATGCACCAAATTTATCTCAAAAATAGTGTGAGCTGGCACATCCATGGTTCTTAATGGACCACCTTGAAATCGGTATAGATCGATGTATTTTTTAGGGTGCACATCGAAATCGGGTGCGCGTTAATGGCAAATGAAGTTTTCGCAAATTATTCGAGTTTTACGAGTTTTTGGGTACTTCAATGCAACGTGTGGTACATCATAGCCGTCAAATGATTCGGGTAAAATAGAAGAATAACCCCAAAATTTGTTCTTAAAATTTCTTGTTCTCCGAGAAAATATATATCTCCTTTGAAAAAAAAACTTTCAAAGAAATCGGTTAGCTTTTATAGAGTCAAGTCGACGGACAACCTCAAGAGGAGGGGATATCTTCAGGTTTACAAAATTCGGCTAAGACCTTCTGCGTAACTAATAATGGCGTATTGAGAATTTTTGCGAAAAAAAATACCTTCACAAATGTTACCTTACAGCCACTTTGGTAGGAAAATGTTGCCTACTAAGAATACGGAATACCATATATCTAAAATTTACCAAAAAATTGGCAATAACAATAAAATTCCAAGTGAAAGGCTCGTTGGTTGGAAAACACTCCCATGAATATGAAACAAGGTGGGACTTTTATATGGAGACTATGTAAAAATATGAACCTATACTGACAAATTTCTGTGAAAACGTTTTTTAACGACCAATAACCCGGCGTGCCCAATTTCAACATGGCTCTGAATAATTATACCCTTCACCACACTGTTATACAGGGTATTATGTATTTGTGCATATGGTTGTAACATGCAAAAGGAAACGAGATAGACACATGGATCCTTTTGAGAATATGCATAGAATTACTTTTTAAGTCGATTTATGCATGTCTGTCCGTCTGTCTGTCCATGGTAAATTGTAAACAAGGTACAGGTCGCATTTATGTTCCGAATTGGATGAAATTTGGCGTAGGTCACTTATTTGGCCCAAGGACGAACTCTATTGAAATTGGAAAAAATCGGTTCAAATTTAGATATAGCTTATATATATATATATATATATATTTGTCCAATTTAATGTAAATGGTGTATCTGTCGATTTGCACGAAATGTGGCATAGCCTAATGCATTAGGTCTAGAATGATGTGCGTTATCTTATATATATCTTTTCATAAAAATCGGTTCAAATTTAGATATAGCTCCTATATATTTTTTTTAAATGTGAAATGTGAACTAAAGACCCAAAGTTTGTGCGATTGCCCCACAATTTTGTACAATGAACTGTAGTTAATATAATTTAATCTCTGGCAAGTGTCATTAAAATCGGTTCAGATTTTGATATATCTTCTACATATGTATATTTTCGTCCGATTTTACACAAAATTGACACAAATTTTGCATAACGCACTGAAGTTAGTATAATCTAGAAGTTTGATATAAATTCTTTACCAAGGTGTGTCGAATCGGCACAAATTTTTGCACTACGTACAGAAGATAATATAACCTAACGTGTGGAAACTTTTGAAATCGGTTCAGATTTGAATAGAACTCCTACGTATATTTTTTCCTGATTTAAAATACATGATGCACCATGAACTCAAAATGTGGCCGATATGCACAAAACATACTGAAATTAGTATAACATAACCTGTGATAAGTTTCGATGAAATCGGTTTAGATTTTGATTGCAGAATGACATGTTTATGTATCCATTTTCATGTTAATGGAA